>NC_053113.1:31212442-31254942 GCF_010015445.1 Perca fluviatilis | reverse complement strand
CACACACACGGTATATCTAATATTGATGGCTGTAAATCTTGCTTTCTCCGTCTCTTTTCCAACAGTTGGGTCACATAATATTTTCCAGATTGTAGCTACAGAAAAGTACACAGTAGCACACAGACCATGAGAGGTAATACAGTCATAGAATAGAGGCTTGACTTTTGACTTAAACAGCTGATTGTTTGTGAAAGAAGAAACTTAACAGCTGCTTGTGAGAAATAGAAAATCAATGTTGTGTGCCGTCAAAGGAGGTTGTAGACCGAGAAAGCATTCAGTTATGAATAAATCTAACAATCAGCTCATTGATTGGAAAGCCAATACCACTCAGCCGGCCGACCAACCGGAGAGATGAGAGAGCCGATAAATGATCAGAATTAAACCTGGTTTGATATGACAAAAGCGACCATCAATACAGTACAGATTATGGGACTGTGACAGGTTCAGAGCAAGTGCACAAGATGTGCGTATGAGGTGCTGTGATTCAAACACACACACACACACACACACACACACACACACACACATGCACGGACGCATTAGTGTCTAAAAGATACTTGATTCTGACAAGCTGATAAATCAACATTATAAAGCTTTACTGTCTCCTTTTTGTGAACACACACACACACACACACACACTCCCATGGAAAATCTCATCTTATTTACAATAACCTGACACTCCACTGTGGTGAAAATGGTATTAGATTCTTGATGACAAATAAAGAGAGTGAGGAAGAGAGGTAGAGAATGACGGGAATGTTGGGATGGTTTTCTGGGGAAACTGCATTTTTTAGTATGCATGTTGATCCTGTTAGGCTGAAATGCAATAACAGATCCATAGGTCCGCTCCACAGGAGGAAAGACCCTCGCAACTCTCTCTGACTACCTTCTATTTATCATCAGCACATAGACTGTGGCTGCAAAGAATATATTGCTTTAAAAAGTCCCCGCCGTAATAGCATTGATCTAATTTCCATAAATTTTCATCTGGAATTTGATATTTTCTTCATCGGTGAACAACATAAACTATTTAAAGAGGATGCTGGTGTGGCAAACTTTTCCTCCCCGTCCTTAAATTTGCTTTTCGATATTCCCTTGTGATGGATACTGCAGGAGTCAGCGTAGGAGGGATTCACATATTGGGTAGCCAGAGTAGCACACACACTAACACACACCACAGATGGAGTAAGCTTCATCACAACATGCACGGCCCTGGATGTTCCATTCATGAATCATTCACTTTCACTGTCAGGTCTAACTCTTTTCAAAAACGAACCTATTTATTTATTAAATGGTACTGATAAATCCCCTGTCTGTCTCTCAAGTGCTGAGTCATCTGTTTGACCTACTTACTGTTGTTTTGTCTAAATTCCATGTCCATAATATGAAACACATTGCAGTAGATGGCCGTAACACAATTGTTTTACTGACCAGATTGATGTTTACTGTATGCACTCATGGCTCCTAAACATACAGCTTGTCTCCCACAAATTCTCCAACCTACATGATAAAATAGGTCTTTTGTCATCGCTTTACGTGCTCTCTGATCTGACATCCCTATCAGCAGAATGACAACAAAACATGATTCATATCAGCGTTGTTCTCATCTGCCGCCTCTGTGGTTAATGTTTGCTTAAAGTGAATATATGTAACTTTTAAATGTTTCTGAAACTGTGTAATAAACCATCTGATGATCATAAATGACCTGTAACAGCAAACGAGACTAACAGTGAAAAGAATGCAATTTTTATATAGTTTTTATTCATGCCTCTGCCCGGGTCCGATTTTTCCTGCAAAGTCGCAAAATGATGTACGGCAGGTAGACGGTGCTACAGAGCACACATTCTGAAGGGTCACAGATGTCGGCTGAACAGTGGAAAAGCCTGTGTTAGTGAATATACAAGTAAAAGGTAGAAGGAGATTTCTTTATATAGGCCTTATTGTATTTTAATGTTATTTTAGAAGTTATCTGCTGTAGTTATGGCTGATACAGGGCCATCACAGAAAAGAAGGAAATTAAATGAAGAACAACGAAAAACTGATAGGGAAAATGAAAGACGACTGGCGAAAGTCACACTCGGTCGGGCTTTCAACAGATGGAGACAATTACAGTAAATGATTCAAAAACGTCCCCAAATTGGTCTATATTCATTCATAAAATAACTTAATAACTTATACCATAACTCTGCGCGATGTGGTTGTACATCAGTAGCCGACATTAAATTACGTCCCCCTTCTATTTAGACATTTTATTCCTTTTAGTCCGTGTTTGTGTTGTCATACTATTTTCTTGTCCCACTGTACTTAAAGCGTAAAGCGTCATTGGGTTTCATGAAATGTGCGATTTTAATCTAAGTTATTTAGTTGGTTGCTACAACAAACTCCTAATGCTTTGGCTCATGACACAGTGACAGTGATACCCGTTTTAGCTCACGATACATCCAAAGTAGGCTAAGTTACCGTATGCAGCACTTGAAATGCAACGATGCATCTGCAACGTATTCTCTTATTGTAAATGAATTATTATCTGTCGGAGCCAAACAGTCATCACAACTATATGACCTCCCCGTAACGCTAACTCTTAGACCTTTACGACAGCAGGTGGTAAAAACGTTACCATTTTAAGTTTAGACCACTACAGCTTGGTGGAAGTTGGGGAAAGATTGCGGTCGTTGTGGACTAATTAATATTTTCATATGAACAATTGGTGAAATGAATATGTGTAATGTGAGCGGTGTTACTTGGTATCACAACTCGGGTCAACCCTTTCAAACACAAAGTCAACCCTGGTTTTAACCCTGGTTGAGCCCTCGGTGTGAAAGGGGCATGAGTAAAGACAGTCATCATTCGCAGGACCACAAGAGATCACTTATCAGAAAGATCCAAACATACAGTAGATTGTGTGAAGCAACCAATATATCATTTTTTCTGGTGAGGACAGTCTCTTTTATGTTGAATCTGTTTGCAGTGTCTGCATGCTGTACACATCATTTCTCTATGTTGTGTCTGATGAATAATGATTAAGCATAATGGGCATACATCGTGCGATGAACGTTGGATCTATGTAGTAGCAAGTTACATTGATGTTCTTGAACAACAGCCACATTAAATGTGACTGGTTAGATGGGAAAAGCCAGCAGCCCAGTGTGAAGAAGGCAGAAAACAATACAGCAGGACCGTATTATATCACCATCAAAGACCTCAGTCCCAGAGAATGTCATTATCTCTCTACAATCATCTATGTCCAGATGGCCCCCAACCTGCTGCTACCACCACCACCAACAGGCTCTGTTTGTGTGTGGAGATGCTCACACTGTATGGGGCTTGTGTATGCATTGTAGTTATTTAACCCACCATCAAAAATATTGAGGAAATTAGATTGTCTGACAGTGATACAGAGTAGCCATGACACATTTCCAGACCGCGTGAGATGCTGCAAAAGACTTTGACCAGCACTAAGAGAAGGTGAAGGGACCATGTTGCACCCAGTTTGGCATCTTCACACTTGGTTGTCAGTTTTGAAATTGATTTTGGTATTTTAATGCAAACTTTCAAGGGTTATATAGGCCCTGCTCCTGGCTATACCTCTCTGACATTTCAACCCCTTATGAGCCAGAGCCCAGCTATAGATCCTTAGGCAGGGATCACTTGGCTGCTCCCAATTCTAGGCTAAGGACAAAAGGAGAGTGGGGTTTCACCGTCAGACCTTCTCACCTCTAAAACGCTTCTAAAGTTTAGGCTGGTTTATATCAGCATTTTTAAAAATAGCTAGGCTTCTACGTAACTTGTTCTGCATGTTTTATTCCATTCTTATTTTAATTTTTTTTTATAAATGCAGCTTTTCTGTTTCTTTGAATTGCTTATTTGTAGAAAAACTTTTCTTTTTACACTTGAAAAAAATGTATGACATTTTATTGGCAGTGTTTGTGGTACACTGGATGAGTAAGAAAGTTGCTGAGTCATTTAGTAATGCAAGCCAAAATGCATAGTTGTAACAATGAGAGGAGAAATATGGGTGAGACATGGGTGAGATGGTGGATGAGAAAGGAGGGAATAAGTAAGTATAGAGCTTTAGAGGTGAGGTTTGGACTTACTTTATGTCTTGATTTAGACTTGACTCCATATATACTCAACAATAAAAACTAATCGGACAGCAACAGGCAGGTTTTGCATTGCCATTGAATATTCAACCAAGAGGTGTATGCACTGAAGGGCCTTAATCTAAATGAAATGTATATAAAAACATTGCAACGGCTTTGAGCGTTTTACGGTCAGTATTTGATTGAGAGCTTTAAGCTTTTAAACTTTGAGCTTGACTCAGACTTCCCCCAAAAGACTTCAAAACAGCTCTGACATGACAATCGGTAGGAGAGGCCGAGGCACATGAGACGGTACACAAGTTAGAGCAAAGGCAGGAGATGATGTATGGGACACTGTGTGACAGTGCATAACTTGGGTGGACTTTTGTGGGTGAGGTGAAGGTGAGACACTGGGAGTTAGTAAGGGTGAGGAAGCAGGCATACAGAAGACTGAAGGGTCTGGCTGAGGCAGGGTGGGAGGGGGGAGAGTCAGGCAGCAGGTGAGCGTGTGCCACCAGGGGGGATTCATCTGTCCTGGGTTCAGACAGGGCCTCATTAGTGAGCAGTGAATTACACTCCAGACACGTCTTTATGTAGACTAATCATATTACAGCCAGCGCGCTCAGCTTCACCCCGGGGGAGACAGGGGGAGACGGGGGGAGAGAAAGGCAGCGGCGGTGGAGGTTGGGGAACTTCAGAATCTGATTTGTCCGGGAGAACTCAATGTAATCTAGCACCTCCGACTGACACCGTTTTATCTATCTGTCCATCTATCTGGCTGCGTGCGTCATATGACTCCCCCCGTGCTCACTGGCTAGCACCGTCTCCCTCTCCACCTCTTCAGCGCACATCCACCTCGCAAACGCTTTCTCATCCCTTCCTCTCGCTTGTTTTCTCTACTCACCCTCCCTCTCTATCTTTCTCCCAGCTCTCTCACCCACCCACACTCTCCCTCCAAGCCAATGCATCCCTGCCCCCACGTTGTCAGTTCTGACAAGCTGCTTTAATGGGCGATGTGGCGCGTGCCTCTGACCACTGAGCACAGTCATTAACCTTCACTGGCATAATTGAATTCAAGGTTGATTGCTCGTGACCCTCCCCCCTGCCGAGGTCCCTCTCAATGTACATATTCATTACAGGGCCCCGGCTCTAAATGGATTGCACAGGGAAAGCTGTAGCAATCATCCAGGCCGCTCGGCGGGGGCAGCGGCACGCTGCTCGGGGGCCGCGATGGGACCGAGGACGGAGCGATGGGTGGAGGGAAAAAAGGGGAGGGGCACTAATTGCATGCTAGAGGAAGAGGATCAGATTATGAAAAGAGTGAGAGAATGAAGATGGATCCCCGTGACACTGTCAAATTAAGGGCAAGCCTTGTAACGCGGCGAGACACTGAAATGTACAGTGGCACCCGCTACAACATAGGAAAAGGGGAGATTGGGGGAGGAGATGGAGATGGAGGGAGGAAAGAGAGAGAAATGGAGGGGGGAAGAGATGAGAGAGAGGCCATTGAGGCTAAGAGAGAATTGAATGTAGAAGAATGAAGTAATAAAGACACACACACACACACACACACACACACACAAACACATACTGTGAACGTAGATGCACACACACACACACACACACACACACACACACACACACACACACACACACTCAGGCCGGTTTCAGTGTGAAGGGGAGAATATATCACATCACCCCCCCCCCCCCGAAACACCACCACCTCCACCAGCCACCACCCCCAAGCCAGCAGGTCTCTAACTCTCCCCTCTCTAATAGCTGTCAGATTACTATCAGCCAAACAAGACATCCAGCCTCGCCTCCTCCCACTTTCTCCCTCCCTCCTCTCGCCTCCACCCTCTCCACAGCCATCTCCCCCTCCGGTCCTCCTCATTCTCCGCTGTTGCCTTGTTTCTTCCCGTTCACTAACACAACCTCCACCTCCTGTAATCCTCTGCCCTGTGGTAACCATCACCTCCTCCTGCTGAGCTACACCTCCACTATCTTCCCCTAAAGATGATCTACCTCAGCTGTGAGAGGTTTAAAGATCAGTTGTAAGCTATTAATAAGAACCACTTTTGGGTTGCTAGGTTGTGAAAAAAAAAATCTCTGGCAGGTGTTTATCCTCCTCAAGCATGACACTTTGTACACTTGTACTTTTTTTAGCTACCTCTACAGTAGATCACCAGACCCTTATATTTATAACTGCAGTATTGATGGCTTATTAGAAAGGAAAGTAAACCCATGAGTATTTTCTTAGTTAGACTTAGTAAGTCAATAATGAAGGGTCATGACTTTTTACCATCCTAGTAGCTATTGGTCATTCTGTCGGGTGGTCCACCACTTTGGTCCAGATGGAAATATCTCAACAACTATTGGATGGATTGTCATGGAACTTGGTACAGATTTGCATGGTTTCCAGAGGATGAATCCTGATGACTTGGTGATCCTCTGAATTTTTCTCTAGCGCCACCATGAGGTTGCTTGGTTTCATATTCATCATATTCATATGTATTACTATTGGTTGGATCGCTGGTAAATTTGCTAAGATACTCACGGTCTATAGAGGATGAATTGTAGTAATCCAGCCATCATCTGGTCAAATTTCCGATTTGTCTAATACTTTGGTTTATAACTAAATACCTGCAAAACTAATGACATTCCCTTTACCTCAGTTACTACTTTTGGTTTACTGCTAATCAGCAAATGTTCACACTCTAAACTAAAATGCCACACATTGTAAACATTATACCTGCTAAACATGAGCACGTTAGCAGTGTCACTGTGACCATGTTAGCATTCCGATGTTAGCATTTAAGCACCGTCTCACAGAGCCGCGAGTTTGGCTGTCCTTTATCCTCCTGCACTTCTTAAGAAGATAAGTGGTCAAGCAGCCCATTGGATATACTGTCATACTGGAAGAGAATGACCCCCAGTCAAATGGATTTTCCACAACCTGATCAACCCAAAAGCTGGTCTAGTATTTGCTAATTAGTAAATGATTCATTAACTATAATAAACAACTTTTAATAAACAGCTTTTTAAAGGGTTCCTTGTTAGAAAGCGGTACTGTTTGTGTAAACAGTGAGTTCGAAGTTTGCCCTTTTGTTGGCCTTATGCACCGCTACTGTCGTCTGGCCGGAAACCTCTCCGCCCTTACAGACAGCCAGCAGTCCACAGAGAGTCATCCAACTGTCAGTGCTCTGTACTGTTCCAGCCTCGCGTATTTTGGCTGTGTGTGTGTGTGTGTGTGTGTGTGTGTTTGTGTGTGTGTGTGTGCGTGTGTGTGTGTGTGATCATCTTGTATCCCCGCTCATCATCACTAACAGGGTTTCCCAGGCTCTGGTCAGGAGAGTGTGGGTCACAGGGCAGGAATCAAACAGCAGAACAATGGAGAGCTTCCTCTACTTAACCTCCTAATGGGCTCTCAATGGCTCCCCTGGCTCCCTCAAAACTATCAGCCACTGGATTCACTTACCTCACTACACCAACCAGGGTGTGTGTGTGGGGGGTCTGAGTGCTGCGGACGTGGCATACTGCAAAGAAAGCATGTGTGTGAGTGTGTCCCTGTGTGTGAATGAGTGTAGATGTGAGACAGAAAGCCAGACCACAGACAGACAGACAGAAACACAGAGGAGGTCCAACTGTTTCTGATGATCTATGTGTTTTCTGGGTAATGACATGCAGGCGGTGGATGGGAGAGCTGGAAGTCTTACATTCTCACAGCCACCTACTCGTCGTGCTCACATGAAGCGGACGACCCACCAGCAAACACATGTTTTCAGGTGTGTGCTTGTACTGACATGTGCCTTTGCTGACCGATGTAGATGTCAGCATATGTGAGTGCATAAGACTTTGCGCGGAGACGCTCGGCTGTGCTAGTTACACTTCAATAATTACTTTCAGCGTGCGCTCCATCCCTGAGCACCTCACAGCCCCCAAATCTGCAAAGACAAGTGGCCTCATTTATTTCCATGGAGGAAAATAATTTAGCAGTGTCGGGCACTAACGAGCTAGAGCGGAGGGATTCCTAATTAGATTCACTTTGTTTGTGTCATTTTAATTACGCTGTGGTCCCCAGCAGTGGAGCCACCAGTGATCCTTCGGTCTCTTAGCTCTGCTACCATGCATGCTACCGCACCCGGGGTCCCTGCAGAGCTTTACAAAAACCAACAAACTGAACTCTCCTTCCTGTCAACCAAAGCTGTGACAGGCCGGGGGTTAATGTTCATTTGTTGATTCTGAGCATGTTTGGCTGCTGTGTCACTTTAATCTCCGAAAAGCACCACAAAGGTCACCGTCTTCTGATGCAAACAAATGCACCCTCTCTAAACTTTTTTAGTGATGAATCATTATTTATTGCGGTAAATGAAAGGCATGGGGGACAGCTTTTCCTGCCTGTGTAGTCTTAAGCGGTGTGTTTATGTTCTGCTTTTGAAGGGAAAGCTTCACTAAGCCGAACCACTTTGAGGTTCCTTTTGAAGTATTCCCCTAAGACACGGTTGCTAATTATTTGGTGTTTCATGATGAATTCAGCTCAGTTCATTAGACTGTTTTAACTGATGTTGCTGTCTCAGATCCTGTCTGCCTCAACGCGCACACTGAACCATTAAGATAATTGAGTGATTAATTGATACCTAATGATCAGCGTAGACCTTATGTTCTACTTTCATTTCAAACTTGACAATTTATTATCGTGCGTGTTTTTGCAGCTGAAAGCGACGTGAAGTATTCAAGTGAGTTTTCTGCAGCCATTAGATGTGTGATGTGAAGAGTTTCTCCTTAAGTCAGTATGTAAAGGGTCTTAGATGTATGAATGCGAATAGGTGTTTTGCCTTGTATCAGTATGTAAAGCCCTGTGAAAATGAAATTAAAGAAGAGAAAAAAAACGGACTGAGAAATCTAAATAAAGTAGGAGATACCAAGAAAGAATTTAACCCTTGTGTTGTCTTCCATTCGACCATGCACGCGGGCAGAGATGGGAAGTAACGAAGTACAAATACTTCGTTACTGTACTCAAGTAGATTTTTCAGATATTTTTACTTTACTTTACTATTTATTTTTGTGGCCACTTTTGACTTTTACTCCTTACATTTTAACAAGAATATCGGTACTTTCTACTCCTTACATTTTAGAAAATTGGCTCGTTACTTTAGTTTTGTACAAAAGGTCGTCTATCAGGAGTGATTGTGAGTGCATGTCGGAAAATAGCGCGGACACGCGTCTTACACCGCGAGCGGGCGCGCGCGCGCGCCACACAGAAAAAAGTGAGAGAAAAGAGGATAAATCAGTTGAGAACGTGTGTGTGCGTCCTTGAGAACTGTACGTCGTGATTGTGTTGTTTGTGTTAACCTGTTAGCTAGGTTGCACGTTGCTTGATCTTATTAAAGCATCAAAAGAGAGAAGTTGTCTCTGTCCGTGTTTTAACAGACACACCTGGGGCAAAGTCGGAAACCAGAATCAGCTTTAAATACAGTCCTAATCTAGTCCTAACTTAGAAGTTTCAAATAATTTCACTGGAGTTACCGTTATTATTTTTCGCGTCATCGATACCGAATTCAATCTAATTGGATGGGAATATACTCGACAGACTCGGCCGCATTCATTTGCGGCAAATCATTGTGGCTCGATGGTGGTAACGTTAGCACTAGTAGTATGGATGTTTGTTTGTTGTCTGTTTAGTAATTCATACTGAATCCTTTATTTTCATTCCAGAAGCCATATTTGAGCACACAATGTAGATTCCTTTAAATGTTGAGGGAATGTTGTTCTGTGAATTCTATCTTACTACTCAGTCAGAATCTTATTAACCTGGAGTCCCAGTCTCTGTCACAATAATCATATGTCATGTTTTAGGCCTATTGGCAGACATCCATTTAAAATGTAGGCAATGGCATAAAAAGAGTCCACTGAAGTTTCTCAGCTACCACTCTAGTTAGATTTGTGTGGTCCAGGCAGCTTTTCATAAAAAATGGTATTCATTCGCAAGGCTACTTTTACTTTTATACTTTAAGTAAATTTCCAAGCCTGTACTTTGTTACTTTTACTTGAGTAAAAAAGTTAAATCAGTACTTCTACTTTTACCAGAGTATTTTTTAACAAAAATATCTGTACTTCTACTTGAGTACGGGAAGTGAGTACTTCTGCCATCTCTGCACGCTGGTCCTCCCCAGCCAAAACACACACTTTTTCTGACATTTTTGTCTCTTTTTTTCGACACTTTTTTTCCGTCTAATGCTTCTTTTCACTACCACGTATAAACACCACTAACAAACTTATTTCCACTAGTTTTACATTTATTTTTTGGAATTCATGGTCAATAAACCTCATTTATAGGAAATTACCTACATTAATTCTTGATTTAAAAAAAGCAGAAATTATGAATTATTTAGACTAATATAATATATAAAGGAAGGATAATCACAGACTTGTATATGTCAACGTTCAGTGAGGATGCTATTTTGAAACAACACAAATGTTCAATGAAAGTAGAGAGCCAATCTTTTGTTGTACTTGCAAAGCCCGTTGTATGGAATCATCCATGTTATTTTGGGGGAAATTATAATTAGGTAGTTCAAGAGAAACCCATATTTCTGATATAGATATTTTGAAAACGGGTCAAATTTGACCAGAAGACAACACAAGGGTTAAGAAAACCAAAGGGAAAAAAAAGCCCAGAGAAGAGAGAAAGAAAGACAGACAAAGAGGAACCCTTGAGGTGTTGCGGCGTCCCATCAGTGGTGTTGTTAGCGAGGGTTTCATCCCATCTGTCCCATGTTGTGTGATAGTGATCAGTCTTCAGGGACACCCCATCCACTGATGAGGTCAGCCCTACCTGTCAATCACACTGCTCTGGGCCAAGGCCTGGTCTGCTGGGGTCACCTCAAGCAGGGAATCCCAAACCCCCAGACCTCCAAATTGTAAAGACTTTTGGATGAAGAGGACCCGAAATAAGAATTTGGCCGAGCGCTGCATTGTGTTAACCAACAAAGTTACAATTCATTCAATGAAACCATTAATTGATCTTGGTTCAAGGATATTCCCCAGAGCCCTGTGATGGAATGACACACCGGTTTGTTGGCAGACAATATCTGAAATCTGATCATCCAATCAAAACAACATTAACACATTGTAGTCTTGCATCTCTGAAATGGTTATTATTTCAAAGTGCGTACAACTATTTCGTAAAATGCTGCCCTACATAGTGAATGTCAATCAGTCAACATTTATTTATGTAGCGCTGTACAGCAACAACATGTATCAAGGACCAAGAATAACATAACATAACATACAAAAAAAAAAAAGAATAAAACATAGAATACAGTAAAATCAGAAAAGGTTGCATAAGAACAGGAGGAAGAAAGGGAAAATGTTACAGCGCTACTATGTATTAAAAGCCATTCTAAATAAATACATTTTGAGTTTGGATTTAAAAAGAGCTACATCTCAAATAGTGTGAATGTCAGGAGGTAACTTGTTCCAAAGTCTTGAAATGCGCGATCACCCTACAGTTTGTACCTTGACTTTGTACCTTGAATGTCTCATAATGAAACTAACCTAAGGCCTAAGCACGATACATTTTATGGTACTAGTGCTGTGATACTCTGTAGTAGACTTAAAGAAAGTGTTTGACTTTTTGGGAAATACGCTTATTTACTTATGTTTAATTCCAGCATGCACAACCCTTCGCTAAAAAAAAAAAATTACACTTTGTATTTTGTACAGATTATACGAATGTGTAATAATGTGTTAATTAGTGAGCTTTAGAGTTGCTGGTTGGTCTATTTTGTTGGTTTGGACAAAGCCAGGGTAGCAATTCCCCACTGTTTCCAGTCTTTTGCTAAGCTAAGCAGCTGTTGGCTGAAGCCTTGTACTTAGTGGACAGATATGAGAGTGGTATCGACCTTCTCATCTAACTGACCCAGTAAGCGTATTTCCCAAAATGTTGAACTATTCCTTTAAAACACTCATTTGGTTTACAGTCTTATGGACGTGACCCACATGCTGCATATGCGTGTGTGCGCCTGGATGTCTGTGTGTGTCTGCTAAAACACAGCTGATGAGCTGTATAAACATCTGAGCTGATCCCAGATATCTTTTTGTCCAGGAACAACATTTGAATGTGTAGAACAATGCCTGCACAGAGGCTACACAGCTGTGTGTACACACACACCAAGGTCCATCTCTAAAGGGTCATCATACTCAAAACACAGCTTCCAGTCGCCAGAAACACTTTACAACAGGAAAACAGCAGCTCCACACCAGGGAAGTGTTAATGTTGTCACTGTTTTTAAATGTCTTTTCTCATTTTGTCGACGTTCTGTAGAAACTCAGCACATTCAGTGAACGAGTTTAGTTGTTTTGTTCTTCTCTCGACGAGACGCAAGCAGTACGTTGTAATGTGTGGATGTCAAAGCTGATTGCCATGCTGCATAATGCCAAATCATGGATTTAAAGCAGCCTATCTGTGATTGTGAGATCTTAGTCAAGAATAAAGATGCAAACTGTGGGTTAGACCAAACTCACACATACTGCTGTAATGGGCTTTACAATGTTAGCCATTTTGATTTACCAAAGGGAATTGTCATTTCTCTCACTGAAGCTCATGATCTCTCTCCTTGAACGGGTACTGTATTAGAGCTAACCTAATGGAGGTAACTGTAAGCACATCTTTAAACTTTTTACCAGCAAACCTAACCCAAACGGTCACTGTGAGATGAAAACCTTGTACATTTGTATCTCAGATATGATACATCAGGTGCCTTTCTTTGATTATGAATTTGTGAAATAGTCCAAATCATACCAACCTACCTGTAACCCGTCAGTTAGTTTAATCTTTTAATAAAATCAGATGTGGCAGAATTTACAAGCATATCAAAGCTGTGCCATGAGTTTGAACCCAGAGATATACCATCATTCATACATCTGTCACAGATACAATAACATTGTCAAGAAGAGCTGGTGCGACTACTCATCTGCAGACCAACAATAACAGCTATTTATCTGCAGGGAAAAAATAATAATGGCAGCAAAAATGTCACTTATAACGTATAACGTGCTACACTAAACCCGTTGGTGGGTTACGGCCTCATAAAGGTTTTTCTGCTACAAGACAACCCATTGTGTCTTACACATATGACCTTTTTGTTTGCATAAATGTGTTTTTTAGTGGGTACATTATACTTGAATAATTTCGCAAACATGTAGAGCACATCAGGAGTCATTTTCACTTCCAGAACACAATAATTTTCAGTTCAATTGATGCAGACTAGACTCATGTTTGAGGGCACTATTGATTATCTTATAATTATGGTGAAAGTGAGGGCTGGCTGAAGGCTTAATCGATCATCAATCATATTGGCTGTGATCTGGTTCAGGACAGTTTTCTTTGTGAATAACTGTTAGATATTTTGAATAAAACACACAGGCAAACACAAAAAAAACAAAGATAAAAAATGAACCTGTGAACCAACACCACTGTGTGAGCAATGTTGCTCTATTTTAATCAAAACTTCACTGAGGAGAATAGGCGTTGAAGAATCTAAATGTCTAAAAATCTGTCATTTTGACGACTGTGATATTTGTATAATTAAAAAGGAGAGGGTACCGTCTACCCCATATATGATATGACTCCTGCATTGATGAAATTATCTATCTTGAAATAAATTAATATGTTTATCAGGTACAGAGGACAATTTAATAACTCACCTGTCAAAAGTACCCGATTATGTCAGGGGAAACTGGCAGCTGATAATTACCCACAATTCATGCCAGAGGTTTGAATCTTTGCAAAAAAGAAAATTGATGAAACACAATCTAAATTAGGTACAGTAATCCAGTCCAAGTTATGATGGGAAAAGGCCTATGTAAGGTGGATAAATGAAAAAGATTGTTGGGTTAGATTTACATAACCATAAGAGCTCTTACAAGCTCAGTTTCATTCATTTAGCCGTCACTCTTAAGTTACACAGTTACTCTCTTTATGTGATCCATTAGGAACTGTTTTCTCCACAGAGTGACCTCATACACACACACACACACACACACACACAAAATACACACACACACGCTCCAGTAGGACTGACAGGACTCTGTCTCATGTTTAAACCACCTGGATGTGGAAGTGCCGGCCGCTGTCCTCTCAGGCCACACACTAAGTGCAGCCTCAGGTCTGTATATCTTACTGTCATCTCACTATCAGGTTATCGCTGCCTTGTCCTTAAAGATCTCACTTAATGCATCCTGTGGTCATTTCTGGAGAAATAAATAGCAGCCCAAACCCACTCCTATTGTCTCACATATTCAAACATGCATGTATGCAGACACCAGCCATGTGGTGACTTAATGTGACATCACTCTTCCTGTCACTGAATGCTGTGACAAAAAAAACTCCTGTTATTTCATTTATTCCAAGATGGTCACCGTCCTTGCTAGCTTTGTAGTCACACCAAATAAATGATAAATGGCCTAAATGACCTACTTATAACGGCTACATATTCAAAGCGCTTTGAGTAGTCGTTAAGACCATAAAAGCGCCATATAAATGCAGTCCATTTACTTTTACATTAGATGAGAATATTGATACCAATGTTATGTCTGTATGGGAAATATGTAGCTGGAGCCAGCAGCCAGTTAGCTTAGCTTAGCATAAAGACTGGAAACAGCTAGCCTGGTTCTGTCCAAAGGCAATAAAATTCCACCTAGAAGCAAATCGAATCAAAAGCGCACTAAAAACACGTTATGTCTCGTTTGTTTGAAGCTATAGTATGAAACGTTTCATCAACTCTACAAACGACTAGTTCTACGTTGTATATTTTGTTGAGTTGTGTACTTACATTATCCCAAATGTTTCCAACAATTTTTAAACCTAGAGAAATCGGTATTAAATTGGTCGCCTGTCAATCCCTGTGATAATCCTTTCACATCCCCTTTGCGCATGTGTCAGGTTTTCTGCCAGAAACTGTCATAAATTGCCACATGCCTTTTTTTTAAAGATTTTGGTCGTTTCTCACTATATATTTTAACCGAATGAAGGATTTTAGTCATTGGACGTCTGGATCTGAAGTTATCAGAGTAACAAGCTGAACAAACGTTAGTGGCTGCTTGGCTCACAGCCCCTCAGGGACGTCCTTTGTCCGCTGAACAGCATCAGAGAAACGCTGACTTTTTAATACAAAACTGCTTTAATCAGTGTTTTTACCAGTTTTAAGCAACAGGTTTGTTTGTTTTGGCAATGAGGAGACCTCTGTGGATGATTTGGAATCCTAACCGGGAGGAGCTGACTGCAATTATGACAATCAAACCAAACTCAAACCAAAGTGTCAAAACGATATTTCCTTGTTTTGTAGGTGGTCATTGTGCCGGACTATCTCTTGGACGGGAACAGTTGCCAGGCAACCAACTGAAACCAACGGAAGATACTGCTCCAGAAACAAACCAGGTACAAACTGACAGCATTATAACTGACATTACTGACTCCTTTTCCTTTCTGTTAACTAACTTTTAGCATGTCACAGATAAACACTGCAACTTTTTTATCACAAAAGTAAAACATAAGTGGGCACCTGCCTAGGACACACATTGGTTGTTTCAAGTTGCCTAATGATCAGGTCTTTAAAGCAACTTGCGTATGATGCAGGTCTCCTCAGCTTCCGTCCGACCCATGTTGGACTCATTCATATGAAACACCTGTCTAGTCTTAATCTCTGTCACATCTCTGTGTAGTTCAATACATTTTACTGTCAAATTATAGAATCACATAGAAATAATTATTAGAAATAATTATTATTATGTAATTGCCTCATGTGGCCACAGAAGTTGCTGTTTACCAAAAAGCTACAGTCTTGCTTTAAAAGATGCTCTACTAGTAGTCTACTGAAGTTTTACTGAGTGCTGGGATAGATATGTTCAGAGCTCTGCATATGGCGGACAGCTGGACCTTTGGCTAGAGACAAGCCAGCAGAGGAGAGGCATGGCAGGCGGCAGAGTTTTTAATCTCTCTCTGTTATTAACCTCACGCCCTGACAGCCTGCTCCCTGTGACACTGACCTGCTTCACCTAATGAGCTACCAATTACTACAAATTAGGCGAGAGAGAGGCCACTGCTATCATCCACTCCACACACTCTTCTCAACAGTTCTGTGGGATTTGGATGTAGAGGGATGCTCAGGTAGAATAAATAACAAGGTACACGTGCATTTTGTATTTCTGGAGGTGTGATGTTCAGAGAGGATGCTGTTAACATTGTGTATGTGTTGCTGTGCTGTGCTGTGCACTTAGCGCTGTGCCTTGGTGCTTTAGGCTGGCACATCGAGTGAGTTTCAAAGATCATTTGTATTTGCACCTGCTCCTGCTGTGTGTGTGTGTGTGTGTGTGTGTGTGTGTGTGTGTGTGTGTGTGTGTGTGTGTGTGTGTGTGCCCACATAGTTGGTCTTTAACCTTGCACACCTGGCTACTCTGCGAGACCAGCTTCTCTCTGGCCCTTCTCTATGTTTATTCATTTATTTATGGGAAGCCTGGAAATGATCCCCCTTGTCTTGGTCTCCCGTGGCAGCGAGGGAAGGCAGCCCAAATTTATGCATGGCAGCAGAAATTAATTAGGCATCATTTAACTCATGCTAATGTGTATGCATTGAATTTTTTTAAGAGCCCGCCTGTTAACTAATTTGTAAAAACTGTTTCACAGAAACGTCAACAGTCGGGAACAGACAGTGTCTTGTAGGCTATTTTCTCATACACAGAGAAAAATATGAAATCAGAGTGGAATAGAGGAAAGCCTTGAGAAGTTAATAAACAAAGCTGGAGGAGGAGGAGAATGTGGCCTGCAGAGGTCACAGCGCTGAAGCCTGCTTCTCCTCTTCATTTAAATGTGTCCCTGGACTGGAATGGCCTGCAAGCTACACACACACACACACACACACACACACACACACACACACACACACACACACACACACACACACACACACACACACACATTCATAGAAAGACAGAGAGAAAGTGAGATGGAGGGAGAGAAAGGGAAAGTGAGGCATTTATTTGTTGCTTCGCTCCTAACGGTCTGCTGGTTCGACACAGAACCCCCCAAGGTAGAGTTCAAATAAAGCGTGTGTGTGTGTGTGTGTGTGTGTGTGTGTGTGTGTGTGTGTGTTGAGCCCACTTTCGGCGCTCTCTTTTGCCAGGAGGTTTTTCAACAGCTCTTGTGTTAATAGTGGGCTAGCCGCTTCAACAGCAAAGGACACTGGTTGTCTGGTTTTTAGAGAGAACTCAAGGGATCATGCAACCTGCATATGCATTCATATATGGCATATAAACAGTATACATGGGCAGTTAACTTTATGCATTCTTTTCACATACTTTATAGAAACAAATATTTCAAACTTCTCCGCTGGTTAGTGTCATCAAGCATACACAATTACATCTCTCTTTGACTCATTTCTTTGTAGATGGTAGAAGTATCCAGAGAAGGACAGAGCAAAATGTTACGTCAAATCAAATCCAACATCCAGCATCGAGGAACATGCCCTGTGTCATCCGACTGCTGATATATATATGATGGTTATCTAGCTATCTTGCTGTGTTCTGTTAACCTTAGCCTGCTCACATTGAGGAGCGTACCGACAGATTGATCAATAGGTCAGCATGCTGACAGCAGTCCTCAGGGTCCTGGTCGAGGGAGAGACTGGGTGGGTTGAGGAAGGGGGGTAGTTAAGGGTGATCATGTATCCCGCAGATACCAGAAGCACCTAAACACGGTGAACGAAACCCACAAAACACTCACTTAACAGATGACCCTAACCCCAACTACTTAAGTACTCTGAACTCACTGCTCTAATATCTTGATGCCAAAACCTGAACTGACAGGCTTACAAAAAGTCACGGTAAAACAATATGAGATTATTCTTTTCTGCTCTGTAATTTTATTATCATCAGCCACATCATCATCATCCCCATGATATAGAGTATACAGTATAGATAATACTATATAATATGAGCCTATATTGTTTATTCCCAGCCATCAGCAGTTTGCATTTCACCCTCTGTGATCCGGCCGTGTAAATTACTAGACACAACAGGAATTATTCCTAATCATATGTACACGGCCTGAGCATCCACCCTGGCCTAGTGCCCATCTTCATGACAGACATATAAAGCCTGTGTTAGGCACATGGGAGATGCTGGGGCAGATAACCCCACATTTACATTCAAACAGAGCTTTTGACAAAGCCTTAGCAACAGGAACCTTAATCAGCGGGAAGGCTGCGCAACCCCGGCCTGCCTTCTCCTCTCTTCTCCTTACAGCCATGATCTTGAGAAGGAGCTTTAAATTGGAAATTATTACACATTAAACCCTCTGCGCGCAGGCCAGGATCGAACTGGATCAATATCTTGCCCAGCACAATAAATCAGATGCTTTCTCTCCCCTTCTCTCTCTTCCCCTTTGCTTTTCGAGTGGCCATAGGCCACTGCTCAACTGGAACATATTTAAATTTTCTTGTAACAAATTAATTCCAACATTTTCTCTTGATTGAATTAGGGCAAGTGCTGGTGCTGTCACAAGTGTTTGGGCTGCTCCTGGGGAGAGACAAATTGCCAGGCCTGGACACGGGTAACAAGCGGTGGTGTTGAGTCGCTGATAATCTCCCCACTAATTCTCCATTACAGCAAAATGAGGCCATAAATCTTCCTGACAGCTGATCGATGTAAACATTGTTTCCCCCATGATTGCCAGCTCTCCCAGCGGAGCTACTGTCCGCTCACAATCCGCTGAAATTACTCCCGTACCAACCCTCCCTCCCTCCTTCTCCTCTCTGGAACTGGTGTGTGTGTGTGTGTGTGTGTGTGTGTGTGTGTGTGTGTGTGTGTGTGTGCGTGTTGGACTGGCCTGGCGGGGAAACCAAAGTCACTGCTGTCCTGCCGAGGTGGCCATCTAATTTTAGCTCAAAGCTTGCTAAACAAATGGAAAATATTAATCAAAATGTCTCCTGTTTAACCACTGGCACGAGCAATTCTTTATAAAGGAATGATTGGTGTACTACCATGTGGTCGCACGTTGTTGCAGGTTGAATGAAATGAAAGAGACTGTTGAAAAATGAAGGGAAGAAGAAATAGAGGGAATAACATGCAGTGAAACAATGATTTCTTTTCTAAATGTAGCCATCACTCCTCCTCCTCCTTCTTCCGTGTGTAATGGCATTAGGCAGAATAAACGGCGGTGAAAGATTGAGTTGTCAAACAGTCAAAGCACAAGGCTCGTTATCAGCGTGTTCACTGTCTGATAATATTCTACACCATTATTAAAATCCAATATGCATGCAATTACAGAGACGGGATGCTGTTAAAATGGGACGTTTGGCTGTAATCACAGACAGGGAAGGCCATTTTAAGACATGCCACTTTAAGAAATCTGTTAAAATGGCATGTATAAAGCATTTTGGATACTTATTTTATTCACATATAGCAATAAACAGTTTAGGACAATAAAACTAAAATTGGTTTCAAGTAAAAACCAGAGGGTATACTGTTGTGGGAAGATACTGACTGCTGTTGCTTCATTTGTTACGTTTCTTTATCTTGTTATCTTCTTGATCTTTGTCATTTCTCAAAGTTATTCCTGCATGTCAGTATTTCTGCTGCTCTCTGAAATCTTGCTTCTGGCATGATTCTCTGTCTTTGTGTCACACTTCATACAGTTACCTGTACGAGTAGGCCGACTAGTCTTTCATTTCAATCATCCCGATCGTCGTTGTGGTCCGGATGCTATGACATACTGTGATTCGAGGCTCTAAATAACCATGAACATGAATTAGCTGCAGCCGTCTGAACCATCTGAATAGACGTGCACGGCACGCGCATCTGCACTTAAATAACAGCCAACAGGAATACCCTCTGTCTGAAATGCCCAAAGAAACTGCCTTAAGGTTCACTGTATATGATGTAGTGGCATCTAACTGTTAGGTTAAAGATTGCAACAAGTGGTGTAGTCTACATCATACGCAGGTATATGCTGTATGCCTACTAAGAAATCTCCAGGATTTCCATATACCCACTTAAAAATGTGCAATGATACGCAACAACATAGTTTTGTGACAGAACTTTCACTTCAGATATTTGTATTCACAAATATGGGGTTCAGTAATGTGACCGCAAACTAAATTAACACTTCAGATCATGCAGAGAGACTTTTCTCATCTTTCATCGACCCGCTGAGCGCAGTGCGTATATAGTGTGGGCCCAAATGCTCCACCTACACCAACACCAGTATCCTCCATTCACCGCACATTTAAGACAAGTAGCCTATTTATTTTTGCCTTCATTGCTTTTGGGTCAACTTTTATGATCCATGCTTAGGTCCCTGATGTGAAAGCCACCTTACTGCTTTATATTCCATTTTATTTTTGATGTGTTTTGAATGTCATCTGTGTTTTCCTTCTCATAGGATACATGTAATCAAATGTAATCCCACCATAAATTGGTGCATAAAAGTGCAGTCTAAATATACTTTAGATATTGAGTTTTTAGTTTTAGCTGGCTGCTGCAGTTAAAAACCGATGCTATGACAGCGGTGAACGTGACCCATAACGGGAAAGTTGCGAACCGGACAGCTAAACATTGAGCTGAAACTCACTAAAAAGCTCTGTGATACATGTTTGAAACATTTTTGATATGTTTCTATAAAAATGTTGAATATAGCTACTTTATCCCTACCATCATGTACCAGAGACACGCTCAGATATCTTTTAAAAGCGAGAACTTAAAAAATGTTGACAGTAGATTTTAAGAAAAACTCTTATTGAACATATTCGGGGATTTTGTAGAATTGTTGAATATAAATGTTCTTGTCTGGCGATACAGTTTGTTGAATCAAAATGATCTAAATTGTTATTTTTACATTCTGCAAGATGCAGATACTTCCTCCTGTTTTAGATACTGTTGCCACTCTTTAATTTCAGATACCCTCGACTTTGCAGCTAATGTACAGCCTCTCTTCTTTCTATTCATTCAGTCCACTTTGGCTGCCTGTACTGTAAATGAGCATTTATGAGTCCTGTGACCACCGAGCACCCAGGAGGCATGTGCGACAGACCAGAAGACTTCCTGCACTGGCTCTAAAGGTTATTCGGGCCAGCACTCCATTGCAATTGGTCCCTGTCTGGCTCTGTCACTAGCATTATGACTTCATCACCCTCGAGAGGAGAGGAAGAGAGGGAAAGAAAAACAGTTTGCACTCATCCGTCAATGTCCATCTCAAATTACAGCTCAACCAATCACCGGCGAGGATCAATAGGGAGCGGCTGGGCAGGTTGGGGAGGGATAAAGAAAGGAAGGGAGGGGCTGAAGATGCACGCGGAAAGACAGAAGAATAACTGATCGATACAGAAGGATGGATTTTGTCATTTTGAAAAGGGCTGTCAGATGGTCGTTCACTCCCACCTGCTCAGAGCTATATCCTCCAACTCAGGTTGCGGATGACACGTCAGTCTATCACGTTGCTCTGCCTTGTCCACCACTATCACACTGTTAGCATAAATCATAACTTTAGAGATAATGAGACTCACAATGAGCAGGTATTATTTTCATTGGCTGTCAATTTGCACAGATCAATGCTACACCTTCAGAGGGCAATCTCAAACAATGCTCCGTCTCCACATGGTTGTAATTGCAAAGCGATTTCATTATATCATTTCATCCTACGCCTCCTCCACATTCCATGTCACAATGCGTGTTGAGCCTGACCCCTGCACTCCTCCATGCACGAGGAGAGGAATATACACTGCCAGTGCCAGTCTGATGAGAGGCTGTGTGTGTGTGTGTGTGTGTGTGTGTGTGTGTGTGTGTGTGTGTGTGTGTGTGTGTGTGTGTGTGTACACGCTGGGTGATTAACTCAATAAGAAGCAAAGATCTCCTTTATTTGGATGCTCTCTCCTGTAATGGTTGTTTGATTGGAAGCCAGTGGCTGTATTGACAGGTGAAGTGGACTGATTAATGCGGGCTTAAGCCAGTAAGGATAACAGTCCTTCTCATGGCTTATTTAACTCTGAAAGAGTGACTGATGGTCCACTGCAAGAGTGTCGTCTAAATCACTCCCCATTGAAGCCTCTAAACACAGTAATGGAGCCATTTATGCACATCTCTTCAGGAAACATTGATTTGGAGGGTTTTAATACAACCCACTGCTTATATGTGAATTATACTACTACTACTTGAAGCTAATTATAACTAGATAATGAGAATCATGAAAGTGTTCAATATTCAATCTTAAGGTCAGAACCGTTTTTAATTCTAATAGCTTACATAAGGGGATACTTCTTCCCAAAGGCACCAAGAAACTCAATTCTAAACAAAATATGCTTTCAACAAGAAGTAATTACTTTCTGGGTGGTAATTAATAACCGTAATGGTAACCCTGGGTCAAGAATGCATTGATACTTTTAATTTGGAAGTTAAAAGTTATTTTAGAGTGTTACAAAGTAGTATAAAGCCCTTCTTCTATAGAACCACTGTACCTTATAGCCAGCAGTGGGCAAGCTGTATATTACAGCCCATTGTAAACTGCTGTATGCTAATCATTTGACCTAAGGTGCAGAGTTTTAAAGTAAGGCCAGAGCAGTAGAAGGAAAAGTGTTTTTAGTCAAAACAAAGCGTGCAGAGGAAGTGAATGAATATAGAGTATCAGTATTATGTCTGTCATGAGGGTCAAAGGTGACTTGTTTGGGGCTTGGTTGAAGCTCTGGTTTCAATTCAGTGGATCAGAATAGCTCAAATTGACACCAAGACCCATCTGCCCACTGAATTAATCCTCCACTCTCTTCCATTTGGCTGTTTTTTTTGTTTTCTTTATCAGCTCCATCCATTTCTTTATTCATTCAGTTAAGTTTTGAAAGGGGAGAGGTGGCATGTCCCGGGGCATGTATGTGTTTAAAAAAAGCCAGTTTCAAGTGTAACATTTGCAGACTGCAGGGTCACTGGCAGTTATATTTTCCCTCTCCCTCCTCTCTCTCTCTCTCTCTCTCTCTCTCTCTCTCTCTCTCTCTCTCTGAAATCGATCGTTTGTTTGTAGGGAGCTCAAACAGCGGGAGAAGGATTCAGAGCTCTGCTGGCAATGTGAGCAGAGCAGAAATGCTGCTGGGGGAAAACGCAGGCAAAAGTCAGACAACCTCCCTACTCTCACCATCAGTGCACATGACCTTGGGGCCAGAGCGAGCTAGTGAGCGAGCGGACGGAGGGACCGCCCAGCATGCGTTGGTTCATACACAGAGGAATTTGGAAAGCAGAGTGGAGTGCGGGTCCGCGAGCCCTAGCCCTTTTCTTAAGTGAGTGCAAATTAACTGAAATAAAACTTTTTAAAGGTCAATATAAATTTGATTTGCTGTCTACATATAAACCTTAATAACATTAGAATAAAGTTCCCATGCTCTTTGAAAAAGCCTGCTCCATTCTACTTGGCTGTTAAACATGAAGGGCAAGCAACAGGTGAGGAGCCTTTATGTCTGTGTCTGCGGCCCTGCAAATAGAGAGAGACCGTAGCGAAACAAAGACAGTAGTCGACAGTAGCTGACACTGGCTATCAAACACACAGCACACAGAAGATGTCTGCCAAGGAAACAGCCACTGGTGGGAAACACAGAATGAAGGAAAAGGGGGAGAAAAGAGCGATAGTGAAAGAAGAAGACAGCATGACACACAGGGGATGGACATGTTTGTTTTTGTGTGTGAGCCTGCCTGTGTGAGCAGCGAACACTCTACTGTGTGTACACTCTGTGTCTCTTCCTCTTGCTCTGTCATAGCCATCTCAGTGGCGACTGAGGCGGTGGAGCCCCACGGGGGTCAGCCATGTAAGGAACATAAAAGGCCAATTTAATTTAGCACGTCCGCGGCTACAAAGTATTTTAATTCCGACAGCTGTGACTGAGGAGTTAATATTTGACTTGTCAGAAGTGGGGCCGGGGCCAGTGAATCATTGTAATTCTCATTAAGAGGCTCTCCCCCAGCAGCACGCTAATGCAGAATAATGAAAGTCAAGACAGAGTGAGCTTCTAATGCCAGTTGAGGCCTATCTTTTAATATTCCCCTCTTGATGGATTAGGGAAGCGGGAAATTCATCTTGGATCATAGGGCCTAATTTAATAAAGGATCATTCCAGGAGTATTGCATTTTATAATAATGTCATTTAAAGTGTCGTATTCCATTTTTACTGTCCCATATGTGTGCTTATATAATGGTGCCGGAGGGATGTGTTTTTACAGTACTCTCTTCTGTGTCCACACAGCCCCTCCAACCCTCACTACACGGTCTCTCTGCGGTCCGCAGGCTCTCAACTCAGGTTTTCATTTCATATTTTGGTGATAGAGCCAATTGAGCGAGCAGCTATGTTAAGTACTAAGTTCAGTTACTGCAGCATTTTGCTGCTTCCCCAAATTATTTTTAATAGTATTTAGGGGAAATCACTGTGATATGAGTGTTGGGATTGTAAATATCACCCAAAGGAAATATTATAAAGACATTACATTTGCTCCATCACAAGCTTCCAAATGCCTCTCTCAGAGAGGCAGAGCTATGTATATTTATTCAACCCACTCACAAAAGAAAAATGGCTTTTAGGGAATAAAGTAAACAGACGTGACTAATATGAAGAAGTGTTGACGTTAGCAGCAGCACAGAGCACACAGTTATACCTCGTAAAAGGCTGGCATGAGTGAAAAATGCTGAATGTTTCCGAAAACGCTTTTGTGAATGCGTTCATGTTTTTTATAAACATACAAGGCTCAGCAGTAAAAAAATAAAAATCTCAATATAATCTTTGTCATTTAGAATTTGCAATTTTGCACATATAACATGTTAAACAAGTCCCAAACCAAGTTACCACAAAAAAGATTACAGTAATGCTTTTATTAGCAGTGGTGCAGGGCTGTTATTGTGCTTTGCACGCCCAGAATATCATATTGCTTATGTTTTTTCATATAAAACACCACCACATATGGACCAATAACATGTAATATGGTTCATTAGTGCTGGCATTAGTCTTCTAGGAGACAGCTGTGCATCCATCCAAAGACATGTAACCAATAGTCATAGACTACTTATTTGTTGAAAACTATCTCCTTAGCAAAATAACTTTTTATTTGTCCTTCTGTTGTTACTTGAATATTTTCCCGAGCCAAAACTTTTACAACAACTGTTTGGCAACACCTGGAAGCAGCTTGACATCCCTCTTAATCCATTTTCTTTATATATGTTCACTTTCTATGTATCATCTATCAGTCTTCCGCTGCTAAGCTAAGTTAACCCGCTTCTGGCAGTAGCCAGAAAGTGTATGTATTTATGGTAAAGACATGAAAGCGGTATCAATCTTCTCATCTTTCCCAAAATGTTGAACTATTTTCTTTAATATTTCCTTAAGTATTACTGCAATAATGCAATATAATACAACAACACAAACTAGTGCTCCAAAAATGGCATCAGTCAACATCTCTCTGACAGTCTCATCAACAGTTAAACATTAAAACCCCCAGAGATATATTTATTAGGAGATATATTTATTACAATGCTGTTGTTTTGGTTATTGTAAAGAAAACACAATATCAGGGAAGAAAGCCAGTCTATGGACTCTTTTGAGTCATGAGTTATAGAAGGGGTTGCCATGGACCCTTGCAGGTCCATGAGTCATTGCATTGCAAGCTTAAGATTTGCTGGCATGTATTTAACTTAAACCAACTCCTGTCCCAAGCGTTTCTTCGGTGGTCCTACAAGAGCACTTCCAGCACACAATGTGTTACATGTGACCCTTTAAAAGGGTCCCTGTCATCATTAAGATAAGAGGCAGTCTCTCAAATATGCTTTAGCTCAACAAAGTGCTTCCTCTTTGGCACACTCATGTCTTTTGCACCTCCTTCTACTTTCTCCAACACACTCGTCTCTCTTATCTTTCCTGCTCATATCGCTGCCCTTGTCTCTTTCTGTGGGACTTTCTTTATGTCCGTCCCCCCCTCCACATTCCTCGCTCTTCAGTCAATGTCAAAGTCACAATTTTAAATCTAGTTTCTGAATATCGCTGCCAGTTGAGAGATAAAGTTTTTTTTTCTCAATGTGCTTGCTTCCTTCCTCTCTATAACACAACCAGTTATCTGTCACAGTACGCGTCAGCTATTTTAGGATGCAAATGCAATATCCATTCTCCATACGTGTGTCACTTCCTTGAATTTCTTTCCCCATCGCAAAACAAAAAGGAAGGAAAAGTTTTGTTCGCTGCACACAGACCGCAATCCAGTGTTTTACAGATTCACTCCTGTAGAAGCAAAACCATTTCCCACTCTTCCCATTGTCTGCGTTGCGAGTCCTAGTCATCGAGGAAACCACTGAGTAAACACTATCTTGCGTTAAATTGTGTGTAATACCAGCAGCTACACTGAGAAATTCTAACAGCCACTTTCTTTGTTTATTTTATATCTAGAGGAAAAATATAAAGAGTGAAAAACAAGAGTGTGAGTAACTCAAAGAGACAGGGAGAGGCTGTCACACACTGAGAAGTAGCGATATCACAGGAGGGAGGGAGCGCGAGTGAGGGCCAAGTTGCGAGATCTATTTTTACATCCCATTTCAGAATGAGATAGTGTCCTTCTCTCACACCTCCCGCTGTGGAGGAAAGTAATGCAGGCCTATTTAATTAGACGTTGGCAGATTGTTGAGCCAACACTGTAATCCAATAGAACGTCGCACCACTGTGGGGTCCTGCCTCCTCCGATGCCTCCTTGGCCCCATAATGCAGCTCAGTCAGCTCTTCGCATTTTGTCTGCCCTTCTCTCAGCTTGTGACATCAATTTACATTAGCCTCCATTGAAACAAGATGCATTCTTCCCACCGGTGACTTACCCAAGCGCACACACACACACACACACACACACACACACACACACACACACACACACACACACACACACACACACACACACACACACACACACACAGCCCACTCAACCTGCTCCTCCCAGTTGAAGTTGACATGGTCCCCCACCATTATACATTACCTTTCATGCTCATCTTATTAGCCTATAATAAGGCATGTGTACATGTGTGCGTGTGCTTGTGTGTAGTTCTCGTATGTATTTATCTTCCAGCCCGGGGACAGCTGCTTACATGCACTTGCCTGAGGAGTAAATTACCATAGCAATACAGCTGTCAATACTGCTGTATCAATGAGGGGACGCAAGTGACAGGATCAATGAAAACATCTGAATAAGATGCCCTGGATGACACTTTCCTGCTTTAAAATTCTATTACTGTTACAGCACTTGACCTCTTGCGCCCATATTCTGCTGCCCCAAAGACTTATTAATATACAGGAGAGAACTCAGGACAGGTAAACGTAATGTTCATGGATAATGCTTTAACAATGAATTGAAGGATACATACAGTTGGCTATAGCGTAATGACTCAGTCCAATGTTATAATGATCTCACGTGGCATTGTAAAAAAAAAAAAAAAGAGTTGCTGATGTGAAAATTAACAACTGGACTAAAGGCATTTTGCCTTTAATTTATGTAATTGAAAAGCAGACAGGAAATGTAGCAAGTTAAAGAAAGGATTACAAATGTCTCTGGCTGGACTCGGGAACCCGGGAAAGATGCAGTTTATGTGGTACACATCTTAGCCTTAATGCCACCATGACAAACCAGTATTACATTTTAATCATATAAACATTAATTGTACCTAATAGAATGCAGTGGTGGAATGTAACTAAAGCCCCTTTCACACATGCAGTGCAAACATGAAATTATCTAGAAATTATCCAGCGGCTCGCATATCGGATCGCATATCAAATGGTGTTTAACCTGCCAGCTCCCTAGTACGAAGTCCGTGTAATCTCCGATTGAGTGTGAGAATTCACCATGGATGTATAATAAGACCTGGATACAGTGTTCGAGGCGGAGCCCCGTTCATTCCAATAAGAGTTGCTCAGTGGTGCATGAAGCCAAAAAAGTTCAAATTTTGTGGATGAAATTAACCGAATGATCTGCGCTGCTTTTGCAGTACAGACCTCCAGCCAGACAGAGCCAGCTACTTCCGGTTTAGCACTCCCCTAATTTGATTGTTTAATCATGCAGCTCGTCTAGACTTTCCAAATGTTATAAGATAAGATAGATTTTATTGTCCCGGAGGAAAGTTTTCTTGGACAAATAAACAATATCTGCTGTTTAAAAAAAATGCAACACAACATAGTGCATACATACATACACATACATAAAGTACACAGACACAGCCTGTTGCATCACTCTGCATGGACATGCTCATGTTGCACGATCGGACGAATGGATCAAATTCTAATATTAAACCGAACCGAGTCATTTATTGGCATAAGTGCTGCTCAAAAAAATCTATGCCCTGATTTACAGATGTCTCCTTGCCATGTAAGTCTATGGGGAAAAGTATTTTTGGGCCCCATGGCATCACATGACGAACACAAAGTTGTAATTCCACTATTTGGCGGTTATGTAAAATTGGCTTCAAAGCCCGATGCACTTCGGGGCCTGGAATTCACAACAAACAAGTGGGCGTGTTGATGACGTTTCATGCGGCTCCCGTAAAACAGGGAGAAAACAAACATCTGAGGGTGAAGAACAAGGGTGATTTACACGAAGACGGCAATGAAAATGTCTAACTCGAGAGACGATAAGATTCGACACATTCTGTCGTGAGATACAAGGTAATGGAGCCTTTTATACATTGTCGTGTTTCTTTAGAAATAAACAATGGACAAATAAAGTCTTTAAACGCTTCACATGTAAAGTTATTCGCTCTCAAAGTGACGTCAAAACGAATGGCAGTCAATGGAATGCTAACGGCGAGTGATGGCTTGTTAGCATCAAAATGGCGCCATAGGAGCTGCACGTTGTGGAGAGAGTTATGCCGCATTCTATTTACCTCGGAACTCAGAAGCCGCAACTGGGAATGACGTCATACCCGAGTTGAATGCGTTCTTTTTAAAAGTCGGATTTTCATTGTTTTCATTAGCTTGAGCCCGGTTAGCTATTGTTAGCAACCAGTTAATAACAACGCATTACGCCGTTTTTTGTGCATGCAAACAGCGTAACAACATGTCCACAGATAGAAGTTGGACATGCCTGTGTGAACGACTGATTAAGTGACACAAATGAGACAGAAGTGCTTATAACCAATGTTACTGTAGCTTTCACAACTGTTGATACAGGGGGCAGCCATGTTGGATTTTGAACTCGGGCTACTGCGAGGTTGTCTGAGTTCCGAGCTCGTAAATACGAGGTCAGGGGGCATGTTTCCAACTTTGACCTCGTAAAAAACGAGTTCCGAGGTAAATAGAACGCGGCGTTACCCCCTTGTGTGCTACGTGTGTGAAAGAGAAACTCCAGACTTTGTCGGGACTTGATTCCTCGGACATTGTCCGGAGTTCATATGTGAAAACGGTTTAAGTACATTTACACAAATTTGAGGTACTTGTACTTTACTTGGATAGTTCCATTTTATGCTACTCTATACTTCTACTATTACTGCTTACTAATTTACATGCAAAGAGCTTACATGATGCTATGTTATAGATTAATATAGTCAAAAGTATATAAAATAGTTTAAATTAGATCCACCTCGACCAACTACAACAGTAAAATGCTACTTACACATTAATGCATCGGGAATAATAATCAAGTAATATTAATTACTGTCACTGGGGCTATAATTAATGTATTATGGGTACCTTTAACACTTTAAGGTAATTTTGCTAATAATACTTACTTGCTTAAAACATACTTAATTAAGTGACATTTTCTATGCAGGTAGAGTATTTCTAGATTGCAGTATTGCTACTTGTACTAAAGAGTAACAGTAGGGACTGGACAGGAAACATGAGGAGAGAGATGGGGGATGATGTGCAACACTTTGCTAATCTTTTTTTTCTTTTTACTTCTCTTTCTTTGAAACAGCAATAACTGGTTTCTGACATAATAAACTTAAAGGAACACGCCAACTTATTGGGACTTTAGCTTATTCACCGTAACCCCCAGAGTTAGATAAGTCCATACATACCCTTCTCATCTCAGTGCGTGTTGTAACTCTGTCTGACGCCCCCACCGCTAGCCTAGCTTAGCACAGATCCTGGAGGTAACCGGCTCCAACTAGCCTACTGCTCCCAATAAGTGACAAAGTAACGCCAACATTTTCCTATTTACTTGTTGTGATTTGATATAGTGATATAGTCACAGCGTGTACAAATAACAAGGTCACATGAGACACAGCCATCTTCTAACCGTATATAAACTGGGAAATATATTCTCAGAAGGTGAAACACTGCTACTTGGGCGGAGTGATTATCGCAACACCTGAAAAGCACCGTTGTTACTCTCTGCTCCTCACCACGGGGCTTCTTCTGTGCTGCGAGCAAATCACTCCGCCCAAGTAGCAGACCATACAAATCACAACATGTAAATAGGAAAATGTTGGCGTTATTTTGTCACTTATTGGGAGCAGTAGGCTAGTTGGAGCCGGTTACCTCCAGGATCTGTGCTAAGCTAGGCTAGCGGTGGGTGCGCCAGACAGAGTTACGACACACATGGAGATGAGAAGGGTATGTATGGACTTATCTAACTCTGAGGGTTACGGTGAATAAGCTAAAGTCCCAATAAGTCGGCGTGTTCCTTTAAGAAAAATAGTCAATAACAGATTTAAGTTGTCTGATCTTTGTTAAATAGTAGCCTATATATCCCAAACTAACTTGATGGGTAATACAGAATAGTTAGCATAGAAGCATAAGTGCATACGTTGTTGTGTGTAATTCTACTTTACATTGTCATGATTAATATGACACATTTTCAGTTTCTTTGGATGCTCCCCATAATAAACTTTGCCTGCTGGAAGGGTTTGCCAATAGTTCTGGGCAATTTCATAAGAAATATAACATACTGTTAATGTTTACAGATTCCTTAGGTCACTCTCTGACACAATCAACATGCATTTCTCATAAACTTATGATGTGTTTAAATGCAACTACCGAATGAAAAAGTATAAGTAAATTGCAGCCAACGTATCCGTATGTTTATGTATGTTTTCTAAAATCAGTAAGATGTATTGATTTTTGTATTGCACACTCAGATTTATGGCTATGTGAAAACAACTAACAGCTTTATGAGTATAACATTTACAGTACACAGGTGATTGATGCTTATACTGAAAACCAGGGGCTATTTTCCATCACATCTAAACTTTGCCTTGACCGCACAAGTCTGTCACCAGTTCAGAGAGCATTCAAATGCGGTTGACAGATATATAAATGGTCATAAATGCTTCCCTGGACAGAATGTTGAAAAAGCGTTTAACCCCAGGATGAATGATCCCGGACCTCCCCGGATTTACCCACATTAAAAAGACACTTGAGCATCCTGATACAAATATTGGATGATTTGTCGGCTTTTTTGTCATTTCGTGACATTTCTAAATGGCATTTTGTAAACTTCAGACAAGCCTGAATACAATCAATATGAGATGAGTTAGGCCTGTGTTTCCAAGAAGCTTTTAGTAATTTAAGAGTCTGTGTACAAACATCTGATGATTGAAAAGCAAGTACTCGATTATACTCACACACAGATGATTGGATCTTACCAGCTTGTAAATATAGAGCGGCATGGGCCAAATGTTTAACATTTACTGTGTGCCCCTCATCACTCTCCCTCTCTTTCTCCCTCTATTCTCTCTCTCACTCTCTCTCTCTCTTTCTCTTTCTCTTTCTCTGTGTCTTTGCATTTCATTTTGTTCTCTTTTCCTCTGAGACCACAAGGCACACACAAAAATGCACACAAACTCACCCGACAATGCACCAAATGTCACCTTTTTTGATGGAAACAATCAAATCCCCTCAGAGCTACTAATGCCCACAGGTCTCCACACATACTGTACACCCTTGTTATGTCTTCTTCCCAGGGCGGGGAGTTATACATTATGTTATCTCCCTAATCTGCAAACCAGCTGCAACTGGAAATGAATTAATAACAAATAAAATGCACCCAGTACATAAAAATGTGTAGATTGCCCTGGGGCACCTAAACAGGAAACGGTGAAACAATTAGACTTCTTGTTTTGTTCTGACCTCTGTTTTGTTTTGTTCTACTTAGCTGCTGAATAGAAGGAGCTGGAGATAGAGACTGTTGTTTTTCTCTGTCTGTAATCACCGTGGTTAAGCCTCCCTGGTCATAGCAGGGGTCAAATCTGTGCGAACACCCACTTTTCATCCTACAGTGAAATTAAATACAGTGTTACAGTCAAGCTCTATGAATGCTGTAATTCTCCACTGACTGCAACCCACACCAAGTGCTGCGGTTAGCCACCCAGGCCTATACGGTGCACGCATGTGATAACAGGCAGCGATATGGCGTCCTAATTGCTGGCCTGAGTGCTATTGGAGGGAGTTTTCAGCAGGTTTCTTTTTCACTTTCGCTCCATTTGATGTCTTTGAAGTTGGTCTTTTATGTGCCGTTGCTCCTGATGGCTGTTGTCTTTGGTGCGGTGCTGTGTGCGCCCTGCTCTTTGAGCACTCCTAACATGTAACAAAGGCAAGCCCTTAGAGAGAAAAGAAGAGAAAGGGAGCTCTCTCACATACTTTCTCACATAAATTCATACACACAAGCGTGGATACAAACAGTATATACAATCACATTTAGCCACAGCCATTCGCATGCCTCGGCTGTCAGTAAAAACTGCTCTGTAAGATTGTTTAACGTGCCCTAATTTGATAAAGGGCCAAGTGCGGGAAATGAGAGAGTAGTGTATTTGTCTCGGGGGTTGTAGTGGGGTAAATATAGCAACAAGACAGCACCAGTTGATATGAAGGATTTCATGGTGTGGAGTGCTTTTGTGACTCACCAGGCTGATGATGATCTGTGTGTGTGTGCGTGTGTGTGTGTGTGTGTGTGTGTGTGTGTGTGTGTGTGTGTGTGTGTGTGTGTGTGTGTGTTTGCTTACATCCATTTGGAGTTATAGATGTCCAGTGTTGTTTTCATTCATTTGATGAACTTGAATAGAATTGGCCTACTCTCGACTCCTCCAACATGGTGTACAATAATCCATTACAACAGAGAGAGTGTGTGTGTGTTTATGAGTTGAGGAGGGAGGGAGAGACCAGGGGTAAAAAAAAACATGGAGTAAGCGAGAGGGAAAGACAGTGAAAAGAAGCCAGAGAGAGAGCCTGCATGACCGGCTCCTGGCTGGCTGCGTGGGGGTGTGTGTCATAAGAGTGTGTTGAGAGGCGAGTGAGCGCGCCGGTCGTCTCCATGTCTAATCAGGAGAACACTTGTGTGTCCCCGTCTCGTTGTCTCCTGGGCCCCTCAGGGTGGAGGCCCCTCCACTACACCACTACACCTCAGGACATGCTGATTGCTGCGGGTCCAAGCCACAAGGGCAGGATTCAAGACTTTGGATTGTAGTCATGAAGAAGTGCATAGGGATGAAAATGTTTCAAAATCTGTTGTGGAAATGGCAAAAATTGAGACAGTGGTACGTACACTGACTCCATTCGGGTAGATGAGTCCTTCAGGTGACACTAAATATTACTGGAAATGAATTATCCCTTCATTAAATCTGTGTTATAGTTTTCATTATTTTAATCCTAGCCTATACAGGAATGCCCTTGTGGTTTCCTCAATAATAAGTAGTGACACTTATAGTTTATGGCATATTTTCAATATCTTACTTCTATAATAATAGTGTATGAGATTAGAATCTAATTCCTCAACCTTTAAATCACCGTTTTTAATTCCAAAAGTGAATTTGCCATGCCTTGCAACTAAATTAGATGCCTTGGACCCAATTGTTCTTTATGAAATAACTGTATGTAAATAATGGCTGAACAATGTGATTAATGTGACATAAGCACTCTGATGAACTTGACCTCACTCTGCGGTCTCTACGAGTTAAAACATAGCCGGTCGCAGGACAGGCGCGCCCCCGACCCCGGTGTTTCTGTTCCATCGCAGGGTAGCAGTGCACGCTCCCGGCTCAGCAGTTTCCCAGTTCCGTCTTCTCCATTACTGGCGAGGCTTTGAATCAATAATTCAATAGTTTTGGCGTCTTAATCCTGCCCCAAACGGCGAGATACACAAACACTCCAGACTCTAGTGCAGACTCTGTGAGATCAGTATTAATTAATAGCTAAAGACATTGTGTTTTGTGTGGAAATATCGGAAGGGGTAATGCGATCTGGATTCCTATAATTATAGGCTCCCGTGTCAGGTGTTTATTAAATGTTCAATAAGAGGCGGTTAAGATGTCAGGAAATGAATCAGGCAAATTTGTAAGTCAAGTGAGGCAGGCGATAATAAATGATTTTTACAAAGACCTTGGCTCTGTTTAACTTTGTGAGCTGCCTGTATATTTTTACGCACAATGCCAAACTTGAGGTCATGACACATAAACCGGCAACATTTTAATTCAGTGAAGATGCATATGGGCAGGAGGCCAAACGGATCATGGGGATTCACAACTGGAATTACATCGAATACCATTAACCTGTAGGCTATAGTTTTATAATAATGTAATTTTTATTACTGACAATATCTCAAATGTTGCTGTTGTGAAAAAAATTATCGATTTAGGCTTGATAACACCCAGGCATGTAGGCTGCTATGTGCAAAACTACAGCCTATACCACAAACACACTGCGGGTATAATTCTATTAAAATTTGTTTAGAGGCCTATAATTAATCGGGCTTAGTTTATCTTCTTATTGCAAGAATAACAGAGTGGTTTCAAATCTAAATGAGCAGCCTGTTAGAAAAATATAGCCTTTATAATTGTGTGCATTTCAAGTGCTGCAAAACTTTAATCTTTGGGCCACTGAACGGCCCATTTCTCTTTATCCTTTATCTGCCAGTTTGTCTAGCTTGTACTGGAAATTACAAGTCCTCCTCTCCAAACGCTCCATAACCAAATATGAATAATGCATTGGTTTGGCATGGGAGCAGCAACAGACACCCATGTTCCTGACTAAACGGGCCTGTCACAACTGTGACGTTATCAAAAGACCTACAGGCATGAATTATTAAAAATATATTGCCCTCAAAGGTTTACAGGCAGCAATAATAATAATAATAATAATAATAATAATAATAATAATGTAGCTGATAAATGCCAATTAAGATTGTAAAAAATAATGTCAACTCATTAAGGAAACTTTTGTTAATTTATTATAGGAACGAAAAACAGTTTGTTTAGGTGGATTCACGTTGCACATGTGATGGAGAAAGTAAAACAATTTTATGAGTATTCTTTTTTTTTTTAGAAACCCGTGCCTCAGGTATAAGTGTTCACTTTCACTGTTATAAAAACATCAAAATTACATACAGAAAGCACATGTTTTTTTTAATACACGAAATAAAGTAAAATACAAAATGAACAAATTCCCCACAAGGCATTCATAAAGCCACTAAATAATAAAAAATAATGCATGTGTCTTGTGTATAAACATATTTTACACGTGCCCGTACCGTCCTCGTGTTACTGTCATTTGGTCGCGTGTTCACTGTGTTTAAGATGACATAATGCTCCTTTAAAAGGGGACAAATCACCATCTTACGGGTTATCCTGTGACAAAAGGGTCATCATATATTATATAATCTCACGTTTCTGGTGTGTCGCCTATGGTTTCACCTTTACCAGAGGAGGCCCAAACAGGTCGAATATAGTCCAAACATTCAAGTGAGAGTGGCCCTTCCTCAGAGAGGGAAGGGAAGATGAAGACAGAGAGAAAGAGGGGTGGAGAGATGGCTCACATCACGTCATCCGTGAAAACTCATGCAAACACAGCTTGGGCATTTTGAATCGTGGACAAGAAACACAAGAGGGAGAATATTGTCCTTTTTTGTTGTTGTTGTTGTTGTTGTCGTCTCTGCTTCGTCAAAGAATTCCCGCTCTGTCCTTTTACAGAGAAAGTGTTTTATAACGAGGCCAGCCTCTATATGTTCAAAATGAAATCATAACAATTATAATATAATATTAAAACGGAACAACTGCAGAATGGTTCGCCTTGTTTGACAAAGTATCGACCGTGCCAGCTGCATCCTCCTCCACCTTCTCAGGGTGTCCCGCCGCCCTCCTCAGCCATGCGGCTCCAGAGAAGGACCCTGCGTAGCCTTGCTATCCATCCGCCACTTTATTTGGCGTCCAAAAAAAACCCCACACATGTATAGGCTATTACGTCATAGTCTCTTTTTTTCATTGTCTTTTCTTTGTCTCATAAATAGCCTATATATTTTTTTTTTATAGTTATACTCGTCGTCCTTCATTTAAAAAAAGAAAACATAAATATCGTCCTTGGATAATTTTTTCTCACTTTGTTCTTGGATATTTTCACTTTGTAAGCGTTTGTGTTCAGTGTCTCTCAGTCGCGAGGACATGGCAGAAAGCGCGTGCGCGTGCGCGCCCCGTGCCCCCCAGTCTACCTGGCGTCACAGTCCCAGCGCTGCCGTGTGCTTTTTGGCCTTCAGTCTCAGGTCGGCGATGCTCGAGTTCTTGCTGGTGTTCTTGGCGGCCGCGGCGGCGGCCACGACGGACGCGGCGGAAGCAGACTCGGCCGCGAGCGTCGCCAGGGGCAGCCCGAACGGCGGCGCGGGGAACATCATGTAGGGCGCGTGCGCCGCCAGGTGAGAGTGCAGGTGGTGCTGCGCGTGGGCCACGGCGCTGTCCAGCTGCAGTTGCGCCTGCACCTGAAAGGAGAAGGGCGGCACGTTGCAATGACTATCCTACGGGACGCACGGGTGGGGAGAGAAGGGGGGAGAACATGCGTTAACTTTGCAGTGGGTTGTCTGAAGGGTCATTTCACTAGTGTCACTGTTGTAGATGTGCTTTAACTGTACTGTAGAGGCTAATCTCATAGGGAGGCAGGGCGAATGGTTAAAGAGGTCAACATTGTGTTCAGTCCCCGAGCTTTTCTACTAAACTGTCTTTGAGCAATATCACTGGATGCCATCTCAGTTTCTATAGGGACATTATTTACTACTGCAGCTCTTGTGAATCAAAGGTGAAATTTCAGTTTTTATTTGGACATCAATAGCATGAAATCTAACATCAAATCCAACGTTCATTGTCTTTGGAAATCTTGGACCTTTTGCCTTCAAGATAATAAACCCAAACCAGAACAGTGGTGCTCAAAGTGAAGACTGGACTTTACTGAAATGTAATGCAGTACCCCCCCACCCCACCCCACCCCCCACACACAACACACACACACACACACACACACACACACACACACACACACACACAGGTGCATGGTTTAATATATCAAAAACAAACCAGTCCAACCATGGAATGTATACCTTTATGTGTTGGTAGGAAAACATCCAGAGACTCTTGGCCCTTGGCAGGGGTCTGTTTTACACTCTGGAGTACTAGAGGTCTACTAATATGTTTGCTTGCTCCAGTAAAATAGGCAAATAAAGCATAACACAATAGAGGGATTTTTCCAATTAGGTTGTACAGGCTACGCTGTGTTGGCACAGGATTTTTGTCAGTGTGGTAATAAGAGTTTAGTTACCCCCTACATTGGAACTGGAGTCTCTGCATAGCACTTGGGCACAGCCTGTGCCAAGACACCAGTCCTGGGATTGCTCTGGTTTTTAAGACTAGACGCTTCAAAGTAACTTGCCTGTTGGAATGGCATCCGTAAAGCCCCCACGTTGACATATGGCGCTACACGACAAGCTTCAAACTGATTCGCTGCTCCAATCAGGACTCCTGCAAGAAGCACAGATGATAGCCTAATTGTGAGGAGAATATTCAAAAAACCACAAAGAAGTCAACTGCATGGCTGAGCAACGAGCAGTGAGCTGATTGTCGGAGTAAACTTTAATAACGTCCAAGATAAACAGGCACTAAAGAAATCACAGTGCGTTTGCTTAATTAACTGAAAATGAAAACCACGTCCCAAATAGTAACAGTGCGTAAAGATTATGTTGCTGCATGCTGCATGCATTTGAGCGTGTAGTTGCTCTATAACAGGATAGAATGGAATAGAAGAGAATAGAAAAACAGTTTTGTGTGTTGTTGGAGCATGCAGGATAAAAGCGTACCTTTATGTAACTGGTTCTCCTGCTTTCTGCATTTGGCTCTTCTATTCTGGAACCAAACCTGCAGGGACAGAAATTAATTAGAGACCTACTGATTGGCAGCTGCTTGTGGGGCCAGCATGTGTAATTCTTCTCAAAGTGACAACAACCGCAGAAAAAAACAATATCCCCAAGGAGCACTGAAATATTAATGACACTGCTTAACCCCAGATTTGAATTATTACATTTAGTCTACAACAAGGGAGAGTGGGGGTTGGAGCAGAGAGAAAGAGCAAGAGCAGAGTGGTAAATCTACGAAAAGAGGGACATTAAAACCCTATTAGGAGAATAGAAACACCCTTGTTGGAAATGCGCAGGACTACTGGACTATAATAAATAACCTTGTCAGCGTTGGTTTCATCTTTCTATAGATTAGTGTCCCTGAAGAGTTGAATGAACTCTCAGATATCGAATAGCAGCAATGCTATTACGGTTTTGGACATCAGAGCAAGGCGATCTGAGAACATCTCCCTCTTTCTCTTTCCATCTCCCTCTCATTAAATGACCGCTGAAATTAATTACCCTTATCTGCAGAAAATCCATGTCAGAGAAGCGCTTAAATGCCTCGCAGTTTTGTCTAATCACCGCCATAACACACAATTGCACACAAAAAAAACCAGCTTCAAAGACGGCTCACTTCTCTTTTTCCTTCTGTTGAAATCGACAAGCGTCAATTTCAGAGAAACGCCTTGGAACAGAGATTAAACGATTCATTTCTATGATAATCTGCTTTGAATTTCCCAGACAAAGCTAGGGCTAAATTAGCCCACAATACAACATGTCAATCTGCAATCTCCCTTACATTAGGCTCATATAGGCTCCACACAGTGGACGCATGAATGAAATATCATATTGATTTGGCTGTCAGCTGGCTTCATTTATTGACCACAGTATCGGAAGTCCTTTTGTGCACGCTTCAGCTAATTTATCGCGATGATAAAAGCAAACGCTCTGCTGTTATTGATTGGGGCAGATATTTTTTTTTTATAAAAAATGAATGTGTGGTCTCTGCATGCAACTGGTAAAACGATATAATGCTCTAGCAGAGAGAAAGAGGGAGAGAGCTGCTCTTGATTTGGGTAGAAAATAATACATAATTTATGCAAATCCCCGAGCTGTGCTCCTTGTTCGGGATACAATACGCCTTATTGGTGAGATTCCAGTTCAGGCCGGGAGAGCCCTGCAAAAAGCTGGCTTGAACTTTTTTTTAGGGGTGAAGGGTGAGCTTGGGATGGGGGTCTTTTGGGCCCGTTTTATGATAAATTTTTTTCCACAACGACCGCCATATTGACTATTGAGACAAATGCTCAGCCCTCCCCTATGAGCCGGAGCATACGGGATAAAAGAGTCTGGAATAAGATATTATAGGGGGTTTGATCAATCAGATGAGAGGAGTTGTCTATATGTTCATTGTCCCTGTGCTCCCGTTGCACAAGGCATGTCTGAGCCGCCCCCCCCCCTTACTGACTGAAGCCTTACTGGGTTTCTGGGCAGATGGTCTGTCCCCATGAAAAACGACAGCATCTCTGACAAACAGGGCCTTGGTAACATACACCCAGAAACCGAAGGCAAATATTTGTAGGCGTATTTGTTACGATGGATTCGGACAATACAGATTAAAACGACTCCTCGTGATACAAGCAAAGGCCTAATTGAGACAATTAACACAACTTCAGTCATAAAAAGAAACGGAGAGAACCCTGTTCTAATCAGAAAGTGATGAAAGAAATAACATTTCGATTGTGAACTCTGTTTCTTCCTTCTTTCAAAATCTTGCTCCACTTATTTAAACCCACAAACACCCATGGGGGGTTCCTCTGAACCTTTCACAAATCCAGGCCTATGTACTGTAGTCTAGTAGTGTAGGTCTGTGCACGTGTGTCTTCTACATTCACAACCACCATAAAACAAAATGTTATGCTCAGATTTTTGTTTATGCGTTATATCAAGCTTATCATAACACAAATCAGTGACGATATTATTAAAATCCCTCCTGGAAAAATATGTGCATTTCTTATTCTTTTTTTCTTCTATTATTCTTATTACTATTATTGTTGTTGTTGTTATTATCAGCATTTTTATCAGCATTCATCTTCTTGTTATTATTAATATTTATAGTTTGTTTTAATTATTAGGCTATTTCAGTTTAAGGATGTGGGTCACTTTCTCCTCCATTGTTGACACATATTCATATACTCACGCTGCCATGGTTATGATAATGTTGTTAATGACAACAATATACATAGCCTACATATATGCCTATATTTCAGTTTTTTGATAATTGAATTAGATTTTAGGCTAGACGGAACTCTACGTGCTACTTTGTCCCACCAAATAATGAATCAATATTCGTATAGCCTAATTATTATAATACTAGTATTCTTCCTACCTGTACTCGGGCCTCTGACAGGCCCAGCCGCTGGCTGAGCTCCTCCCGCATGAAGGCGTCCGGGTAGTGGGTCTCGTCAAAGAGCCGCTCCAGCTCGTTGAGCTGCTCTAATGTGAAGTTAGTCCGACTTCTCCTCTGTTTGATTTTAGTCTGTGCCTCGTCCTCTAAAGGCTTCGAATCTTCTTTCCTTTCTTTCACATCTGTGTTGCCTGTGTTGTGCGCAGACGAGAAGAGAGAGAGACATCAACACCGTGGAGCTGCACTGTGACCTCCGATCTGTGCTACTTCATCGTCACATATTTATGAAATTGTTTAATATGTTTTTACTCTGAAAAAATACGCTTCATTCTCACGTAAATCATATAGGGCTTTAATAACGGATTAATAAGCTGCATATTCTTCCATGCAGTCCAAATGAGCCAAACTAACGGCTGTGCAAACTCTACCCCAGATTAAAGGGTAGAACTGAAATAACGTGCACTACTGAAATGATTATCGACCTACATAAATTGAAATAAAACCTAGGCTACATGATAGGAAAGAAAGACATGCCCTACCAGCCCTCAAATATCACAGAGCTATCAGACCTCGGATGTTTTGTAGAGCTACATAAAGCTCTTTAATTATTAACTGCTTATAAATATGTAACGCTTTGCCCACTGTTGGATGTCTGATACGTGCTTGTCGCAGTTCCGCTTCTAACCACGCTGCCCATGACGAACAGATGTCATTTTTTGTTACAAGCCACCCAGTTTCTAAGATGTCTTGTGTCACATTTTGTCCAGGTTTCATAATACACAGTAAACATCTGCTTCACTTTCTTAAAATGTAAAAAATATGCTGATGATTAGAACACAATTGGAATTTGGTCGGTTTGGAAGCATTAAACACAAAAGCAATTCTTTATATTTAATTCAATAATTTGCCGTTTAAAGTATGATTGTATGCTGTTTTTAATTACTGATGCTTTTTTAATTTGCCTTTATTTTCGTTTTGCAATTGTATAGCCTATACAATAAACATTGAATTGTTGGGGACAACCACGAAAAAATAATTCTTCCACCTAATGTCTATGGTATTTATTTTATTTACATGCGATCATCAGATTTTTATTCAAGCCATCTACTATTTTAATGTGCTTTCACACATGAAAACAGACATCTGTGTGCACCGAGTGACAGGAAATGACAGGACTCGATTGCCACCTTTCATGTGCAGTGATGTCTGTATGTATGCGCCCTCTTTTAGTTGAAACATTGTTATAATAGCTATATCAAAGATATATCAAGATCTCTGCGATAACTGACAATCAATGACGCGTATGTAATAAACTAACATAACGTTGCTGTTATAATCAATCCGAAGTAGGCTAAACTGCAGCATTTAAAAAAAAAAACTTAAGGCACATCAAGGACGAGAATGCACCGCTATACTTTCATAAAATTGTGATGTAAAAAAAATGTAAGACAATGGGCTTAAATCGTGTCATGTTATAATAGCATGGTTACTAGTTTGCCATAGGAGGCCTTGTTGTTTATCATAGTTCTGGGTTAGGCCTTTTCTAATGAATTGAAACTTTTTGAAACTGTACCACCCAAGACATCACCATGCTGCAAGCATCTTATTAAGATGGAAGATATTACGATGCCTGGTAAAAAAGCCTATAAGGTGGGCGGTTTGGACGTTGCAGGCAAACAAACTAAGAAAAATAAAAGGTAGGCTACTTTCAGAAAGCAGCAGAGAATGATTTTCCTTCCCACAGATCTCGATTGTGCTTTAACTTACATCGACTAGTGGGATACTGAAATCTGCTTGGATCGTATCACAAGCTAAAATGCCGATGTTTTAACTGTATTTCGCAAATAAAAACGTTGTTATGATCGGCGCATGATGTTCGATTAGCCTTTCTAGAATAGA
>NC_053113.1:31174942-31209942 GCF_010015445.1 Perca fluviatilis | reverse complement strand
GATATACATAAATAAACATTATATAGTCTTATTAATTTTGAATATTTTCAATTGACTGGAGACTTGAATAAAAAACTGGCAGTACAATATAACGATTAAAAATGATAAGTGAAGATGATATGTTGCCGCTCCATTAATTGACCTCATAGGCTACTTCTAAATGTATGAAAGATTCAGTGTCAAAAGCGGCCACGCTGCAATAAACCAACATATAAGCCAAGCTAACCTAGCCATCCTAAATAGCTTACTTCAGCCATGCAGTAATGAAAATATACTTCTTTACCTGAGGCCTAGGTTCACTGAATCAAAATGCACCCTTAAACCTCTAAACAATACCAACCTGTGTTGGCTTTTATTATTAATATATTATAATTTTTTTATTACAAAGTGGCAACAACAACAAAAATACTGCAGTATTTAGCGCTCATTTGAGGCTGAAGATATCATTTAGGGGAAATCATGGATACCTAATTCAAATCTAGGATGATACCAGATGAGAGCATTTTATAATACATCCATGGATGAGCGCACTCCCTCAATCGATTGCTCTTTGTTTGATTCTTCTGTCTGGACTCGATCGATGCTTTCCTGTTTGACGAGTAGAGTCTCTTTAGCAGTGCATGGCTGGGTTGTGGTGCTTCTCAACGATTTAAAGGTGAGGAGCGGGATTTTTCATTTCAATGTATCTTCTCATTTATTTTGCTGCACTTTCGTCCTTCGTGCAACGTTTACTGACTGCAGTGTGAGACATGGTCACTGTTAAGCGGCTAGAAGGCCGAACTAGAACTAGTTACAGCCAAACGTTAGTGGAGTTAGCACAGTTAGCCTGCTAGCTAGCCTCCAAAGAAAACAGTGATCTTTAATCTATCTCTTTTATATTAAGGCATGTGCGACAACAGTGTTGTTAGATCTGTAACGGTGATTTATATTACATAACTGTTACTTTCCTCCATGGATTTGATAAGCTAAGCTACATGTTATAGTAGCTAGCTACCTCTGTTGTTAAAGTAGCTGCATTAATAATACATGATGTTGTGCATAGCTAAGTGTGTAACGTTAGAGAAATGTACTATTGGCTTTGGTAAATTGTTGAGTGTGTTCAGGTCGATGCTGTATTTTTACATTTGTACCAAATTGTTGCTAAACCTTGTCAGTGATGGAGAGAGCTCAACGGTAACACTACTCTGTGTGTCAGCCAGCATGGGTCGGCGCTCGTCTGATAGTGAGGATGACAGTCGGAGCAGGAGGAAGAGAAAACAGCGTCGCCGGTCATCCTCTTCCTCCTCCTCCTCCTCTTCCTCTTCATCCTCCAGCAGCAAAGTGGCCGGCAGCCGGAGTCGAAGGTCCAGTCGCCGGAGCCGTTCTCGCTCCAGAGATAAGGACAAAGACAGAAGGTGAGAGTGCATAACAAGCTTTTCTTCTCTGATAAGAGGTAGAAAGGATGAGGACTGAGAAGTTGCCTGTTCTGCTGAAGTGTCCTTGAGCCAGACCAACGGTGTTTTATCTCCGGGGCTGATCTGGTGCTGATGCTGCATGTTTCCCAGCAGCCCAGTTCCTGGCTCATCTTCTCTGTGGTTGCAGAAGTAAATCAAACGATTATTTTCATAGTCGATTAATTTGTTGATTTTTTTTTTTTCTCGATTAGTTGATTGGAAATGTCAGAAAATAAAAAATGTGGATCAGTGTTTCCCAAAAGCCCAAGATGACGTCCTCAAATGTCTTGTTTTGTCCACAACTCAAATATATTCAGTTTACTGTCACAGAGGAGAGAAGAAACTGGAAAATATTGACATTTAATAAGCTGGAATCAAAGAATTTTTACTTTTGTTTTAAGAAATTACTCAAACCGACTAATCGATTATCAAAATAGTTGGCGATTAATTTAAGAGTTGACAACTAATCGATTAATTGTTGTAGCTCTAGTTTGTGCTTTTCTTCATTTATTAGGTTGGCTCATTGTACCACATGTGGCTTTCTTTCTTATTACAGCTCATTTGAGGCTATATATATATATATATATATATATACAGTGCCCTCCACAATTATTGGCACCCCTGTTTAAGATGGGGTCATGGACTTCTAAAAATTCTCCTTTTTTTAAACAACATAGAACCCAAATGCAAAAAAGAGAAAAATCCAACCTTTTATTTAAGTACATTACTTTGGTGGTAAAAAAAAAAATCACACATTTAGAGAAAAAAAACTTGAAATCATGTGTCCCCAAGAGGGGCGCGGGGGGTGTTATATTTTAACACCCCTTTTGCCAACAAGACAGCACTTAATCTCCTTCTATAACATTTCACAAGATTGGAGAACACAGCGAGAGGGATCTTTGACGATTCTTCTTTGCACAATCTTTCTAGATCATCCAGAGTCCTGGGTCCTCTCTCATGCACTCTCCTCTTTGCCTCACCCCCACAGGTTTTCGATTGGGTTGAGGTCTGGGGACTGAGATGGCCATGGGAGGACCTTGAGTTTGTGACTGCTCGAAACCATTTTTGTGTAGATTTTGCCACATGTTTAGGATAATTATCCTGCTGAAAGACCCAGTGACGACCCATCTTCAGCTTTCTGGCAGAGGCCATCAGGTTTTTATTTAAAATGTCTTGGTAGTTCAAAGCATTCATGATGCCATGCACCCTAACAAGGTTCCCAGGGCCTTTGGAAGAGAAACAGCCCCAAAGCATCACAGATCCTCCACCATACTTCACGGTGGTGAAGGTGCTTTTCGGCATACTCATCTTTTGTTTTACGCCAGACCCACTTAGAGTGTTTGTTGCCAAAAAGCTCAATCTTAGTCTCATCTGACCAAAGCACACAATCCCAGTTGAAGTCCCAGTGCCGCTTAGCCAACTCCAGACGTTTACGTTTGTGAGTGTTAGTGAGAAAAGGCTTTTTCCTTGCATGCCTCCCTAACAGCTTGTTGGCATGTAGAGAGCGTCTGATGTTTTTTTTTGAGACTTCGTGACCCCAAGATGCCACTCTTTGATGCAATTCTGTGACAGTGAGCTTAGGACTTTTTTTTACCTTTCTTACCATCCTCCTCACTGTGCGTTGTGGCAAGATAAACTTGGGACCTCTTCCAGCCTAGTTTGTCACTGTTCCAGTTGTTTTAAACTTCTTAATGATTCCTCTGACTGTAGATACGGGCAAGTTAAGGCGAGTGGCTATTTTCTTGTAGCCATTGCCTAACTTATGAAGGTTGACACACATCTGCCTTACTTGAATTGTGTGTTCTCTTGTCTTTGCCATGTTGACAAATGGGTAAGAGAATTAGGACTCTGTGTCACGTCATATTTATACCCCAGGGAAACAGGAAGTCATGAATTACTATTTAAAAGTTCCTAGATACCCTGACCAACTTTAGCAACTACAGAAAAATATATTTAAAAAAATATATATTAAATTTTTCAGCGGAATTGTTAGGGGTGCCAATAATTGTGGGACACATGATTTCAAGTTTTCTTTTTCTAAATGCGATTTTTTTTTTTTACCACCAAAGTAATGTACTTAAATAAAAGGTTGGATTTTTCTCTTTTTTTGCATTTGAGTTCTATGTTGTTTAAAAAAAAAGGAGAATTTTTAGAAGTCCATGAACCCATCTTAAACAGGGGTGCCAATAATTGTGGAGGGTGCACTGTATGTATATATATATATATATATATATATATATATATATATATATATATATATATATATATATATATATTTTTTTTTTCAGTGCCTTATAAAGATCGCCCCCTTGAACTTTTCGACCTTTTGCCACATTTCAGGCCTCAAACATAAGATATAAAACTGTAATTTTTTTGAAGAATCAACAACAAGTGACACAATCATGAAGTGGAACGAAATTTATATATTTCAAACCTTTTAAACAAATAAACTGAATATTGGCAAAATATTCAGCCCCCTAAGTAATACTTAGAGCGCCACCTTTTGCTGCGATTACACTGTAAGTGCTGGGGTATGTCTCTACAGTTTTGCACATCGAGAGCTGCATTTTTGCCCATCCTCCTTGCAAAACGCTCGAGCTCAGTGAGGTTGGATGGAGAGCTTTGTGAACACATTTCAGTTTTTCCACAGTTCTCATTGATTCGGTGTTTGACTTGGCCATTCTAACCCCTGATATGTTTTTGTGAACCATTATTGTAGATTTTGCATGTTTGATTTGTTTGTTGAAGACAAATCTCCCCCAGTCTCAGGTTTGCAGCTCCATCAGGTTTCTTCAGAATGGTCCTGTATTTTCATCCTTTCCATCAATTTAACCATCTTCCTGTGCTGAAGAAAAGCAGGCCCAAACCATGATGCAGCCACCACCATGTTTGACAGTGGGGATGGTGTGTTCAGGGTGATGAGTGTGTTGCTTTTACACCAAACATAACATTTTGCATTTGCCAAAAGTTTGATTTTGGTTTCATCTGACCACAGCACCTTCTTCCACATGTTTGGTGTGTCTCCCAGGTGGCTTTTGGCAAACTTTAAAACGACACTTTTTATGGATATCTTTAAGAAATGTCTTTCTTCTTGCCACTCTTCCATAAAGGCCAGATTTGTGCAGTACTCTATGATTGTTGTCCTATGGACAGAGTCTCCCACCTCAGCTGTAGATCTCTGCAGTTCATCCAGAGTGATCATGGGCCTCTTGGCTGCATCTCTGATCAGTCTTCTCATTGTATGAGCTGAAAGTTTAGAGGGACGGCCGGTTCGTAGATTTGTAGTGGTCTGATACTCCTTCCATTTCAATATTATCGCTTGCACAGTGCTCCTTGGGATGTTTAAAGCTTGAAATCTTTTGTATCCAACCGCTTTAAACTTCTCCACAACAGTATCTCGGACCTGCCTGGTGTGTTCCTTGTTCTTCATGATGCTCTCTGTGCTTTACACGGACCTCTGAGACTATCACAGAGCAGGTGCATTTATAACGGAGACTTGATTACACACAGCTGGATTCTATTTATCATCATTAGTATTTAGGTAACATTGGATCATTCAGAGATCCCACTGAACTCTGGAGAGAGGCTGCACTGAAAGTAAAGCTGAATAATTTTGCACCCACTTTTTCAGTTTTTATTGTTAAAAAGTTGAAATAGCCAATGATTGTTCACTTCATAATTGGGCCACTTGTTGTTGATTCTTCACAAAAATTACAGTTTAAAGTTGGGCGAAGTGGAAAAGGTCGAAAGTTAAAGGAATACTTTCGAAGGACTGTATATATATATATATATATATATATATATATATATATATATATATATTGGTCCCTCCATGTATTAAGCCACAGTCAGTTTAACAGTTGTTAAACTTCAGGAATCTGATATCATTTTATTGAAACGACAACCCAGTTGATTATTAGAGTGGATTTCGCACCAATCTACCAGCTGCTATCAAAACATATTATCAGTATAGGTCTATAACTGCTAATATTTGTCGGATATGCCTTTTTCCCTGCAGAAACATAGTTGGAAGCACACAGATGTAACTAATAACTGTAACGGAATCTGTTCTATCTAAGTTTTCCAGTAAGCCGGGACAGTGAGCCATCATGCATAATACCAAGACCCTGAGCTAAAGCAGTTAAATGGAATTCAACCATCATTTATTTTATTATTTACACTTGTGCTTTATTCTACTGTGAAATGTCAAAATGTCTTCTGTTTAAAAAGGCCTATTGTAGAATTGGCATTTATGTTGTGTTTATATTTTAGATGGGAAAATAACATAGAAATAACATTTTTATTTCTATGGAAAATAATGGGTATGATTTTGCTATGGCTTCAAAATGTATTTGTGCATCCTTAGGGTAAACCCTATATATTTTTATATATTTATTTTATATAGTTCAGTGTTTTCCTCAATATGTCATGCAATAACTCAATTTAAAACATGGAGATCATAAAAGATTGTTGAATTCCAAAAAAGTTTGTTTGGTATGTAAAGTTGTAAAATAACAGTTGTTTATAATTCAGTTTATAATATTTCATTTTTTAATGTGGTCTAAGAATGCCGTCTGGTATTGTAAGTTTTGGTCCTTGCTCAGGATTATTGAAGACACCTTTCAGGATGGAATATTTATTATCATAAGGATCCAAATGAAAAGATGTACAGTGAAGGACGCTCGCACGGTTTACAATGAATGCCAGATAAGGACTCTGCTATGCTAAGGACCCAGATATGAAATTTTATTTAGAATTTTGATTGAGTCTGCACTATTTTAGTTGGTCATATGAGTTCCACAAAAAGAGTGAATATGATCACTATTATAAAAAGTGAAAGTATTACTTTTACTTTTGTGTTTTGGCTAGTGGCCATTTGAGAGATGAAACGTAGCTAAACATATTAAGGTAGACGTGGCTGTTTGTGATGGCTCATTTTGTGTCTAGTCTCATAAAATAAACACCGTCTGAAGGTTACTAGCTTATAACTGTTTTATAAGCTTCTCCTTATGTTTTCAAAATACCACACTTTGTTTTTTAGCAGTTACAGAGGGAAGGGGGAGGTTCATTAAAAATCAGACATCTTAACAAATGGTTAGTGGCTGTACCTGGCCTCCTCCATCCAGCCACAGCTTCCACTGGCTGTGTGTGGCTGTTCAGACAAGGCCAGTTGATGGTAATTATTTATGAGGCTTGGTCAAGGTCCATTACTGCTGATTGGAAGTCATTGCCTGCCTGTACCGGATGGGGCTGGGTGGGTAGTGTAATCCCTGGGACCACAGTCCCTCATCTATTAGCCATACGTTTTGATCAATTAACCAAGACCTTGTGTGTGGGTTTGTGTGAAACTAGTTCCTTAAATAGGCTCATATAAGAGGACACACATTCTGTGGCATTTTCAACCTGTAAACATACAAACCGTGTAAAGAGACCTCATGTGGTAAAACAGAAGGGTGCTTATGCTCTCGGCTGGTGACGTCATGACCACATAATTAACATGTATGTAGAGAGTAGCTGTGTTAATGGCTATGTGTGGGACATACAAAGCGCGAGCAACACAGGGAAAAAGTGTGCGTGATTGGACTTGCTAGGTGTTGCATTCATGTGAAACAGCTTCTGTGTTAACCAGCACTTCCCACTCCTATGTGTTTGAGCCATTATGTTTTTATTACGTTACATTCGCGCAGGCTTCTGAGAAAATGTGTGCGCGAATGCCACCTTCCAAAAACCCTCAGCTCACTACTGTGTGTTTCTTCTGTGTAATGTGTGAAGTGGTTGTAAGAGGGCTGTGGAAGTTATTTCATAAGGCCCCGCTCATGGGATCCAGCCTTTGGAATACTAATCTTTCCTGCGCTGCTCTAAGTGGTACAAATCTGATTTGATAGTTCAGCCTCTGTGTTATTTGAATTGCTTTCCTTTTTCTTCTCTTCCCCTCTATCTTGCTTTGCTCCCATAGGACTGCGTATGTGTTTTTTTTGTGTGTGTGCTAAAAGAATTTGGGTATTTTTGGCTTTGGTGAATGAAAAAATGAGATTTTAAATAATGAATATTTCTCAAACTGTTTGCGCAGAAGAATAGGGGGGTTTCTGCATTTACATTCACCCCCATGAATGCCTCCTGCTTCATGATATCAATAGGAACGCGGTGTGAGTGATGTTTGGAAAACAGACGCTACACAAACTGCTGTAGCCACATTAAAGGGCAGCAGAGCACCAAAGGGCCCCTGTGGAGGAACTGTAGGGCAGCCTGCATGGCTCTGCTGCTCTTGGACGTAGACGAGCGTGTTCCCTAATGCAAAGTAGCCGTCAGCGCTGCTCATAGTAGGGAAGGTTGTCTGGGACACACAGACATTTATTTGCTCTCGAAATAAACAGCAAAACAAATTGGGAATACAACATTCAATTATACAGGAGAGGAAAGAATTTCAGATAAAGTTGAATGAACACAGAGAATTGTAGAAATTGTGCTTGTCGTGACAGAGTGGAGCATAAGGGTAAAGGGAGGAGAGGGAGCTGATATGGGAAGTGTTTGATTTTGGTGTTGTCTGTTTGTTTTATAGATGGTAAAACAAGAGAAAACGTGTAAAAATGTATACTCCGCTATTTTGAGAACCACATTTTTTCATCACACTGGGCATTAAGAACAAATTCACATATTTCACTGTTGCTGCATCACAAAATGATTAATTGTCCACAACCCTGCTGTCTGATTGCTGTTTTGTTTTAAGGATCCTGCCAATAATGGAATTGAGTTTGTGTGTTTTTGGTCTGTGTGCTCCAGGAGAAGAAGACGTTCCAGCAGCAGCTCATCCCACAGTCCGTCTCGCAGGAGGAGGAGTCGCAGCGTAGAGAGAGACAAAGGGAGGAGTCACCGCTCACACAGGTCACGCAGCCGAGACAGGAGGTAACACCATCTCTCTCGCACGCGCACTAACCATAGTCTAACCATAGTGTAACCATAGAATCCAAAGTTTTGTAATTTTACTGACAATCTTGTTTAGATTAATCTTGAAGAAAGTTTCTGGATATTTGCATTTGCTATTTTTCCCTCAGAATTGTATTAGTAATAGTGCATAATAACACTATAATATTAATAATGATAATTCCTTTTGAATAAATATGTATTTAACTACATTTTTGGGAAGGCAAATTTATTTGTGTGGCACGTTTCAACAAGGTAATATAAAGTGTTTTAAATAATACAGAAAGGCATTAAGAAAAGACCTAAAAGGAACACAAGGCAATATAAAAAGACAGTATTAAAAGACATGAATAGGATTTTAAAAAGAGTAAAACGAAACAAAATGGAAGATAAAAATAAGCTAAAATAGAATTTTTTTTATTTATACTGAAGATAAAGTATATAATACCTAAATAGAAGGAGTGATGAGTGATGGTTACATCATTTAGGAGTAGCAAAAAAATGCGCCTTGAAGCGCTCTTTGGGTGTTTGTATTACAAATCAGTATGTGGAATGCCATTGCAGACTTTTCTTATTAAAAAAGCAATAAGACTTTTGGAAGTTTACTCCAGTGTCAACAAACACATCATTTCGTATTTATGTCTTATGTCATCAGATGGAGCCACATGGAAACTTGAGTTTTAGGTCTGGTTTAGTCCGTTGCATGCGCATGTACTCGTGTCTGTTTGCCCTGACTATCTGTCTTACTGTGCGAGTATTAATGAAACGGAGACCCGCAGAGACAGCAGGTCATATTGCAACACCAGTCCAATCCTTCCCAAATCTCTTTTGGCAGCAGCTCTCCTTTCACTCATTAATGCAATTAAAACATCATTACCCATACATACTTTGTTGAATTATGATTATTATTGGTGTAGCTGACTTGTTTTTGCAAGGGAATAACTTATTCATGCAAGACTTATGTGTGCACACCTGCACCACACTTCTCAGACACACACACACACACACACACACACACACACACACACACACACACACACACACACAGACACAGACAGACACAGACAGACACACAGACACACAGTCATAGTCAGTCGTGTATCCCTTTCAGAAACATAAAGGCAACATCTCTGTGTGTGGTGGTCCATGTCATTAGCATAGCTAATCTGGTGCTAATGAACCAGTAAAGTGTGCTGTTTTAAATCCCACACACACACACACACACACACACACACACACACACACAAACATGCACAGATGCACAATTAAAGAAAAGGTTGTCATAATTTATGCGCGAGCAAGGCCCTTTGTTTACTTGTGTATGGCTGTGGGGGGAGAGCAGAGATCATTTTAATCAAAAAGAAAAAAGAGTTTTTATCTCCATTATAAAGCTGTCAGGATGAATTGATGATGCAACAGAGACGTTTTGACATAAGAGAGGTTGATGGTCTCATAAGAAGACCTCACACTTCAGCTCTCCAACCTAATCACAAAACATTTTGTGGCTTTAGAACAAGGAACACATTTCCGTGTTGCACTGTGAACTGAAACCATTTCTGGAGAAAAATTTGTCCAAACAGTTTTCACACATTGTCGCCCTTCTCTCTGTGGTACAGTGGCAGTCACTCACAGCGGCACTGGTGATTAAAACATCAGTTGCAAATGGCATTACTGGTGTGGTATGAGATGAAGGGTGGAGGGGATTTGGGAGATTTAGAACTGCAGTCGATGACATCGGTGTTTACAAACGCTGTACTGTGATTAGGAGTGTTGCGTCGTGTAATCGGCTTAGCGGTGAGCGAGGAGCAGGTGGGTTGGTGTTGGTGGGAGTGCGTGGTGGGGTGTTACGAGGTGGAGGCGGCGTTGGAGGTAGGGATGTGCAAAATGGTGGCATTAATGATGAATTTATGCAGTTATTTGATGGCAGTCGTTGGTGGCCACATGTGTGCTCCTTTAGTAGTAGTAGTACTATAGTCCTGTACAGCACTGTGGTTGTGAAACGAAAGCAGGTTGTTGTGCATAGTTGCCCTGACTGCCATTAGGTGTGTGTGTGTGTGTGTGTGTGTGTGAGTGTGAGCGTGAGCTGGCGGAGAGGCTGGCTGATGGATCAGAGGAGGATTGAGTGGACAGGACCTCATGATTGATACGCATATAGGATATAAGGTGCTGGGCCCTCCCCAGCCACGCTAACCCGACATCACCTTCAGAATATGAAAGACAGAAGCAAGAAGAGGCCGAGTGCACTGACTGGAGAGACGAGAAGTTAGAAGAGAATGGGAAAAGTGTGGAGAGAATAGGTTGAGTTAGTGCAGGAGAGGGAGAGTGCGGAGAAGATCCTGAAGGAGGAAAATGAGGAGGAGAGACAAAAGCGAGCACCGGTAGAGAGAACAGATAGGCTCGAGAGAGGGACATTATTCAGAAGAAATGAGAATAATAATGTCTGCATCAGAATATTGCAGGGGAGAAGATTAGGACCATAGTGGGGCCGTCGTGGGTTGAAGGGAGGGGATTTTATTACCTTCTTTTCTATCTCTCATGTATAAATAAAAAATAAAGGGGTACATGAAATAAGAATAATGCTCTGTCATGTGTTTACCATCTATCGTGGCCTCCTCCTTCTCTACTTTCATTCTCCTTTTTTTTCCCCTGCCCTCAATCAGAGAAGGGCCAGGTCCCCCAGAGGCAGTCAATCTTGCCCTGAAATGTAAAACAGACAAGAGGAGCAGATTACCTATTTGCCATTAATGTTTATTCTCTTTGATGTGAGCAGGCATATCTGTGTGTGTGTGTGTGTGTGTGTGTGTGTGTGTGTGTGTGTGTGTGTGTGTGTGTGTGTGTGTGTGTGTGTGTGTGTGTGTGTGTGTGTGTGTGTGTGTGTGTGTGTGTGTGTGTGTGTGTGTGTGTGTGTGTGTGTGTGTGTGTGTGCGTGCGTGCCTGTGCCTGCCTGTGTGCGCACCAGCATGTGTGAGGTTGATTAAGCGTATGCATGTATGTGCAGATTTGCGTGAATGCGTGTTCACGTTCAGGGGGGTGTCAGGACCTAGTCCACTGGGGGAGAACAGAGTGGAGCATGGCAGCAGCAGCATAAAGTGATCTGATGTGTACCCAGTCCAACAAAGACGACACAGCCTCTCATCACAGCCGGATCACAGGCACATCTTTAGGTGAGCTGGGCGGAGCGGTGTAGTGCTGCGCTTCTATGGGCGTCCACAGCAGGGGTTAAATGTGTGTGGCTCAGTCAGTCATTCTGTCAGTCCTTCATCCACTTAACAGTTCGCTTCAGAGGCACTGTTAGAAAACACGGAGGAATGGCAGGTGCGACAAATCCACCACTTGACCCGTCAAAGAGAAGCTGAGCATTTCATTCACTGGTGCATATTCACTCATGTGTGCATGCACTAACATAGGTGAGCATAAACCGCAAGGCGCACACACACACACACACACACACACACAAATGCTTACATTTTCCTTATTAATATTTCAGGGGTGTGTTGAGTTAGCAGGGCAGAGTGCTAGCGTCAGGGTTTAGCCCCGCTAAACTGAAGCGTCTTCATCACTGGGCTGCTGTCATGACTCTAAGCAGAATGAGTTCTCTAATTATCTGTCTCTCCCCTAGAGGAGATACAGTAGATAGCAAGCTAAACGCACCACCCAGCGTGCTAGGATAGCAGACCAGAGTCAGGATAATCTCAGCCATCCTGGAGCCACAGAGGCCAGATGAGTTCAGAACTGGTGCTTAGTTAGAGCAGGGGGAAAGTACTGTGGGTTGGGCCACGACTAGTCTATATCCTCGACGTGCCGCTTCTGGGATTGCTCCATTGCCGACGGAAATTCTGCCGGATTTAACTCATTTAGGCCGGATATCCATTACCTTGGGCTTCCTTTTTGTTGCCATTTCAAACTCTGGTCGATTTATGAGGACTGTGGTTAACCTTTTCTCAGATCTCTGCAGGGTAAATCCAGACCGTTAGCTAGACTATCTGTCCAATCTGAGTTTCCTGTTGCACGACTAAAACAACTTTTGAACCTACACGTTCCACCAAAACAAGTTCCTTCTCGAGGCTATTTTGCAGCGGCTCCGTTGCTCCATATGGCGCATAGCGTGGCCCAAGACCATTTTGATTGGTTTAAAGATTTGCCAATAAACCAGAGCACGTTTTTCTCCCATCCCGGGAATACTGTGTGGACTCGCCAGACCCTCCTGGAGGAAGGTCTGGCAAAGCGAGACTAGGCCAAGACAGACAGTCAGGGGCAACATTTGAAAAGTAAAAAGGAAAAAAAAGTGGCTTTCGTTTGTATGACTGCTGTCCAAGCTGACGTGACGTAAAGGTTTTTGTGGTGTAAAAATCAATAGTTATTATTCATTGTGGATGACCTTCTGAAAACGTACATCTATAGCGTTACACAAGACAGAAGTTAAAAGGACGTGCTGTGCATAAGCCCCCAGGTTTACCTGCTAGAGCTTCAGATTAGGTCCCAGATCTGGTCTCCTGCATTAAGGCTGACAGGAAACATAGGATGTAATAATAACAATAATAAGACACTTGAGTGATCCCACATTCTGCTGTCATCTTTTAGAGAGGTCAGAGGTCAGGGTTGATGAAAGACCAGCAACCAGATCTAGCTAGTATCATTGCCTTGGTCTTCTGGTTATGAGACAGTCAACCACTAGGCCACCCTGTCATGTCTTGCTGGAACAAGGTAATCTAGATGTTTTAGTTTCCATGACATGAGCTCTGCTTTCTGCGCTGGACTGCCGGTGTGTGTGCAGGGGTTGAGCGATGGCCTGGTATTTATTTCACACAGCAATTTTCCCCTGTATGAGATGAGGTGTCGTACATCTGCTAGATAGCTTTTCCTGCCTAGCATCGACATAGAGCGCGCGCAAGGTCATCCAGGCGGCTTGGTAACGGGGAGGGCTGAGGTGAGGAACTGAAGGGAGGAGTGAAAAGGTCTTTTGAGGGGGAGGAAAGCGAAGGTAGGGCAGTCGAGTGCAAGAAGACCGCGGTGGGGTGAGAAAAATCAGCGACTTTATTGTGGGTGAGCAGCAGCGGGGCGCTCAGCTTTTCATTGCACCTGGATCAGCAATTCCCCTGTCAGGTGACAGGGTGGAAACTGTTCTGCGCATTTGTGTCCAACATTTATTTATTCACACAGGCTAGACTCTGTGTGATGTAGCAGGTGGTTTTGGGTGTCGCTGGCTTCATAAGGGAAGCAGCCCTGAGTGTGTTCTGAGGACATGACAAGTAAAATCTGGTTTCCTCAACAAACCGCTGAGATCTTGATATTATGAGAGAACCATACTGCACGAATGGTGGCGCTGACGGATAGGAAATAAGATGAGGAAGAATGCAAACAAACCCTAAATCCTTTTTCTTCTTTAAGTTGCAGTATCTCACGTGGTGTTCTCACAGTTTTAAAGGGGTCTCATGTTAGTCTAGACATATACTATACTGGAATTTAGGAGGAGGCTCCTGGCTGTTTTTCATCCATCTGTCTGTTATCCCATGGACTCTCAACATCTTTTCGTCTCCCCCCTTCCACAGGATGACATTCAGCCCTTTCTTCCTTCTTCCCCTATTACCGGACTTGCAAAGTGTTGATTTAAACTGAAAGATAACCTGGTTTAGTTCGGCTGCGTCTTCTCTACTCCATAAAAATCAACATGCTTCCAGTCGTGAGATCTGAACGTGTTTGATGTTGTGTTTCTCTCTTTTCGTTTCTCTCTCTCTCTTACTGTCTTTCTCTGTGTTGTCTTTTTTATTTATCTGCTGTAAAGGCCAGTCAAGCGCTGCTCGGCTTTGTTGTCAGAAACCTTTATTTACCAAAGGGAGAAATAAGTGACTGACACAGACAGCCTCTTTCATCCGCGCCTCGCCGCAAGCAGTGTTCCCCTCTACCGCCAGAGGAAACCCCCCCCCCCCCCCTTTCTTACCCCTCACTTCTGCCAAGCCGTCCTTCCCCCACCCCACCCCTCCATCCTGCAGGCTCACAACAAACTAGCTCACTCCCATGGGTAGCAACCTAGCTGTAGAGTCCACACGCACGCACGCACGCACGCACGCACGCACGCGCACACACACACACACACACACACACACACACACACACACACACACACACACACACACACACACACACACACACACACACACACACACACACACACACACACACACACACACACCTCGCAAAAGGCATCCCACCAGTCCTCTCACATAGATGATCAAATGAAGGAGTTAGTCCGATGGTCCCAAACAAAGACTAGTTTAACATCAAAGAGTTGTCCCCTTTCTCTTTTTTTTCCCACCTGGTTAAAAAATGGGAGTTATGACACATAATGTCAGTTATGTTATTGCCTTGACTGGAAAGGTAGTTGTGCTTTTAGACATTGTATGAAGGAAGAGTCTCTCAGGCATCAGCTGCCCAGTCAGTGCTTCAGAAATGGCCCAGGCACACTGATTTGTGTTTAAATCAGATAGTGATATTAAAATATAGGAAAGAACATTCACAATTTAGAGGTCATCCTTCTCATTAATCTGGTCGTACAAAGACGTAATTCTGTATTTACCATAACTCTTAAATTTAGTAATTTATTCGAATTTGGTAATGTACGGAAAACATGATTACTATACTTGCATTTTGAATGACACATTGAAACAGTTTTTTCTGAAGACATCAAAGGCATGTAAAATCACCTGTGCATATTTTCCTACCTGCTCATCCAGATGAAGTAACTGGTTAAATTAGTAGGTTGTTAAATGCACATACTGTAGCTCTTAATCACTATCAAGATGAAGAGAATCGGAATAGTGTCTAATAAAAGGTAACGGCTTTTCTTTTCTAGTTATCTGTGTCTTTATTTTTGAGTGTAGAGGTGGGAAGATAAAACCTGTTTTCTGTGAAAAGGTCCTTTTAAACTGTGGAGTTATTAGCATTTAACATGTTGGTAAAATAAACAAATTAAAAGAAATTATAGTTTATTTGTATTCATAACATGCTTTATCATGCCACTCATAGTGATATACTGGTACTCAAGAGCGATAGAAACACTTGTTTACAAGTAACATTTAATGTAATGACTTATACATAAAAATGAACGTCACAGATAATGAGATGTTTAGTAGTGAAATAGTGAAATAATCATTATTTTAATATAATGCAACTTTTTTCTTCCAATTATTGCAATAAACATAATTGTATCCAGTGCTCAGGCATGATTCACTGTTTCCCCACCATAACTCTAATAAATTCTTATTACAGTATAAATTCTTCAGATTTTTATAAGTTTTGGAATTTAACAAAAGTTGACACAAAAAAGCATTACGTTTTTTTTAAAGCTTACAGCTCTAATCATTTAGAGCACGGAGTAATTTTTCCTTTTTGAAAGCTGCTTGAACACAAATCTTTGTGATTCATTTAAGTATCATAGAGAGCAGACTTTATATACGAAAGACAAAATTTGGCTGTTTGATGACTGAAACCCAGTAGCAGTATGACACTCCCACTGTAATTTCTTTAGAGACACACTTGCAATGTTTTGCAAATATGTCTCTATAATGCCAAGGACTAATACATGCAATCAGCTCTCATTGTGTTCACTTTATGACCGTGAAAGGCCTCATTCGTCTGGCCAGACCAAGAGAAAGACGGAGACAGAAGCACTTTTAGCTCTGGCATAGGAAAATGAACGCCAAATGCATCCCTCTCTCTTTCCTTCCTGCCTTCTCTCTGTCTCTCTCTCCTATTTAAGCTTCTTGAAGTTCTTCCAAATTGGGTTTTAAATGCCAATTAGGAGGTTGAATGTAGTAAAATAAAAGCAAATGCAGGCAGGATGGCCTCACCTTCTGGCTGGTTAGGCTTCAGAGAGAGCCGAGCCGGACCTTTGGCTCCCAGCGAGGCTTTGAGAGAAATATCCTGCCTAATGAACACATTAATTAGAACCATAACTATTTATAAGATGATAATTAGAAACGAAGGGAGGTAAACTGGGCTTTTCCTGCAATTAATGGAGGATTAATTACAGGAGCTAATGAAGTGGATTTTTGAAACGCGTGGAGGTGAAGTACAGAGATGTGCAGCTCGCTTTGTGATCACTGGCATAATTATTTTCTCCAGCGCCAAAGCGTTTGAGGCCCTGGTCCTCGCTGGCTCAGGCCGGCTAATAAGCATCATTGCGTCGTTATATATGCACTTAAAAAGACTTGCCACTGAAATGACTGTCTAATTATTTCTAATTGGCAGGCCCTGTGTGTTGTCATTGAGCTGTTTGGAGCTGCAGCGGAGCCCTGGGTCTAATAATGCTCTGGGCGGAGAAGGAGGGGAAGAGAGAGAGAGAGAGACTGTGATACATAGAGAGAGCGAGAAAGAAAGTAAAGGGGGGGGGGCTCTACCAGTTGCCTGCTGCTCATAGCCAGACCTGCACGCTTCCCCCCCCTGTGCCACTCGCCCAGCAGGACAGCAGCTCCTAGAATGACAGTGGTGGCACTCGGAGGTCACCTTGCCAAGTAGCCGCTTAGCAAAGTTTTATTTTATGTTTGCTTATTTTCCCCCCCTTCTAATTAACAGCTTCTGCTCTTAATTTATGCACAGATAAACACCACCGTCTGTCCACAGTTCTTCTTTTCACTCTAAAACATGCTACACACACACAGAGGGAGGGAGGTATCTTTATGTGCTGTGTGTGTGATTCAGCGGCCAGGTTTTGAGCCAGTCCGTAGAGACCCATGCTCAGAGAGCACGCATGGACAAACCTCAGTCAGGCGTGTTTACCTTGTACTCTACTCATACTCTGGCTCAAACCATATGGACACCATAGTTCTCTTGGACTCCGAAGAAGCGTGTGTGGACTTATATAGTTGGTCTTTACAATATGCTGGCACATGTTCATAGTCCTATTCAGACTGACACTTAGCGTTGACTTTTTAGCACACATTTATCAATGGGTTTATTAAGTAAATATGTGCATGTTTACAATAGATTTACATTTTCATTATTTGAGGCATTGATCTCCATTTAAGCTGTCATAGCCACACGTTAAGACCTTGCATGTTTGAGAGTGTGTGCATTACGAGAGTGTTGAATGATGGCCTAGGATTATGTGTGTGAGCACCTCACTTAACTTGTCCTAAGCAGAGCCATGTGCGTTGTCCTGCCAAAAAACACTCCTTTATTCCTTCTCTCCCTCCCGGACAACTTGAGAGCAAATTGCCAGTTAATGGAACCACTGCCTGCACTTGTCAGTTCACTTTGGACAAGCAAAGGAACCACACAAACGCACCCACTGACGCACACGCATAGACGCACACACACCCAAGCATGTGGTTCCACTCACACGTTTAGCAATTTATTTGTGGAAAAAGAAGAGAAAAATGAGAGAGAATGAAACAAGGATCATGTGCCCCTTGACTGAAACCTTGACAATCTTTTTGAAAGTAATGAAACACTTTCTCAGCATGCGCATGAGTTTTTCTATTTGAAATTTGTCTTCCTTTTTTGTTCTGTCTATCCATTTGGGGTTTTGGCAGAGTCGAGGACATGAGGAGGAAGTGGAGATAGATGGATCGCCCAAGCGATACGTGGCCAACTGTCATATGATTGGCTGAACAAAGAGCAGAACGCTTCTGTGACTGGTTGAACAGAGAACTAGCGATTTTGGCTTGAAATCAAAGCCGGGAAAATGTAATTATTTTAAATGCAGTCAACAGTTTTGTTGGAGTGGAAGTTTGCCAGATTTCTCTGTAAACTTTGTGGGATATTGACACTCAGAAAAAGTGGCATAACAAAGAGTGCTCCCCGTCTCTCGTGTGCTACTGCAGATGTGTAATGAATGCCATTTCTGCCATCACGGTAACGTGACATCATTTGGATCCTGCTGTCAATAGCACATAGCAAATCAAATAAACTATTTCTGCGAAAGATTAAGTGTTTTGATTTCATGAAATACATACATATAAAATACATAAAATCTAAAGATTTAAATTAAATTATAAAAAATAAAAAATAAAAATAGTGTGGCTGCATCAGCAATAACATTCTGTAGAGATAAGAGAAGAAAATTTGTGATGTTGTGAAAGCTGTATGCAGCTTCCAATATATCATCATCCCATAACACATAACGTATCTATGCCGAGTTTTTCCCATAAGAGTGGTGGCCAGAAAAGGTGGCACATGTAGTGGAGGGGAGAGGCTTTTTTCCCCATCAGAGGGTGGAGTGCTTTCTTTTCATTTCTTGATCTATTTTTCTCCGTTTGTCTCCTTTCTCTCGCTCCTTCTTGTTCAGTCTTGACAGCAGTTGTTATAAAAAAAAAAAATATATATATATATATATATATATATATTTTTTTTAGAAACTTCTTCATGAGACAAGCCTCTGTTCTGCCAGAAGACAACTTTATGTTATTTCACTGAAGAGGGGAAACTAATAGTTTTTTACAGGGCTCTGTTCCAGTTGTGTCTTGGGTGTTTAATTAAGTGTAGTTTCCCTTTAGTAGTGGAATGTGTGTCTGCTTTTTGTCGGCCCGTTCCTTGGTGCCTTTTACAGTCCACCCACATGGTTTGTCTCAGCGTTTATGATTTTTCTTATACCGGAGTTGTGAGGTTCCTAAATCACTTAAGCACACGGGGCCGAGCAGTCCACATTTAAACAATAAAAGGCTGTTATGCTAAGGGCCCTCAGATCTCCTACCACTTCATAAATACATGCGTATAAAAGGCAGAAAAATACATCTTCCCTGACCAGAGAGAGAGAGAGAGAGAGGGAGAGCAAGCGTCTGAGAGCACACCTGCTAATTGGAGCCAGCTTGATGTGAAGCACGGCTGTCTCCTCTGTCCTCTCCATAAGTCCCAATCGGTTTTTTTCTTTTCTTTTTCATTCCCCCTCTTTTTTGTTACCCTGGTTGTTCTCGACTCCCCAACTTTATGTCACTTTTTTTTTTTTTTATTGTTAATCTTATCTTTACTTCTCCCTCCATAGCCTCCTGCTGTTGTTCACCCATTGTCTCTCTTGTCTAGTCTGTACTCGCTCCTACGGTCCTTCAGCTTTCCACCCTCTTACAGATGGAGGCTATGACAACCAAAACAACTCTCTCCTAACTCGGCGTAACTAATTATTCGGGGCCGTGATGGATGGAAGGAGGGAAAAAGTGGGTTTCGATTGCGTGAGTGGCTGTGAGCGAGTTGGCAAGTTAGCACCTAGTCTGAGTGTGACCCTCACTTGACCTTGTGTCTGGGCTGAGTGGCTGAGCCAGGGCCCCCCTCGGCTCCAGCTGCTAATGGGTGTCATGTCGAGCTTTGGCTGCATGGAGGTCAAAGGTTGCGGGTGCACACCAGACGGCCAAGTTTAGGATTGCGATGAGGAGGTTGAGTGACACCGGGCATATGCGCCAATGAAGACGCCGGTGTAATCAACACACAGCCATGCACATATACACACATGCACATGCACGCACATGGAAACCACATCTTGCTGCAGAAAGTCATCTTTTCCTTCATCGCTGGCTGGCCGTTGTAGGTTTATATAGATCTGAGGGGTCTGTGAAGGCCTTTGAACTCTGCTAAATGACTTGACCTTGTGGCTTGTGGCTGTAACCGTGTGTGTGTGTGTGCGTGTGTGTGTTTGGATGTGTATGGGGGTTGTAGTGAGTGGGTGGCCTGCATGGGGGCTCATTTCTGCTTCACAGCATAGCAGGGCACTGCAGACGTTTGTGTTGACGACTGCTAAATTAAAAGCAAACTGAAGATTATGACAAATCTAAACATTGCTTTTATGAAGCAGAGGGGGACGGAGAAAAAACATTTCTGTGAATCTTTCAAGCTTGGTCTTTGCTGTGTTAATTGTGCTCACAATCAGCTACTTTGCAGTGATTCCTTGTGTGTTATTTAGTGTGTGTGTGTGTGTGTGTGTGTGTATTTATGTTTCTGTGTGGGTGTGGATGATTATGAGTCTGTGTGTGTGTGCGCGCGCGCATGTGTGCATGTACTGTGAACCGAAGGAACAGATAATATGGCTGCTTGGAAGGAGAAAGCAGCTTGGGAAATGATTTCAACAGCTCTCATAATTAGAGGAATATCATAAATTAAACTTGTGTCTGCCGTTGCGTTTGAAGAGCACTCAAAAGTAATAAATTCTGGATGGTTAACATATTTGCATTCCATTCAGCAGGCAGCGTCAGGCAGGAACAGCTGTTTTCCACGTCTTTTGGCAGCAGGAAATGCACATTGCTCACTCAAGGTGCTTTTAGACACATTGAAATGGCAGAAAAAAGAAAAGTGACTTTTAACTTGAACATGAAGTGCTGCTGTGTGCTCTGTCACTGGAAATAACTCGGCGGGGAACAGCGCATTAATGAAGTTCTTCAAATATGGATCTTCTCACTTTCAATAGGCCTGTTTCTTTTTCAATCTGTCTATTGCTTGAAACACTCGTCTGGCAAGCTTTTTTGGTGTGTGGGTGGGTGTGTGTGTGTGTGTGGGGGTGTGTTACTCAAATCTAAGGTTTTACCATTACTTGATAGGTCTATACTACCAGCGGGGTGTGTTTGTCAAGGCTGTGTCGTATAAAATAAATTGTAGATACCAAATATTTGTAAACAAATTTTAGGCTTTCAAAAATGCCTCCTTATTAGTTACATAAGCATTGTATCTAGAAGAAGGTGATCAGGAAAACTGCTATGAATTTTGGATTGTATTTTTCTGCCAGTTTAGGGTTAGGGTTTAGGATTTTGTGGTCCACATTTTGTACTTTTCCATAGACAATTTCTCTCTCCGTTCTGAAAAGCTGAAACATTATACTGCAATTTTTTAGTCCATATTTTAGGCTTAATGTAGGTATACTACTGTACGCCGCCGACTACACCATCATTTTTCAAAGATTAGATAATTAATGATAGGGATCGTGCACCTATGTTTTAGACAAGTACAGTAGTAGATATCTATTTAGCTTAAAATAGAATATGCACAGATGACAGTCACATTTCAGCTTTTCAGAAAGATTGATGACAAAAGACAAATACACCTAGCCTGGAAGCTATCTATATTGACACATGTAGATTAACATACTGTAGTCAAAATGATGGTAAGATCTAAGAACGTTCAATTAAACACTTCCAATATAAAACCATACTCACATTATTTTGATCAATCATTTATATTCCTTATCATTGATACAATATCTATCCATGAAACTGAGATGGTAATTGTAAACATAACAACACACCTGTATGTCTGCGTCCCATGAGGACTCACTCTTCTCTAGCTTTTAGTGTATTGTTGGTGAGAAAGATCCTGGTCAGAGAAGGGGTCACTGTCGCCAGCGTCCACTGAAATGCAATAGGGTCAAAGTTACATAGCCATTAATCACTGCTCCGCCACGCTGGCCTAATGGACAGGGACGCTGCCCGGGGCATCACTGAGAACACCATCACTGTGTGTTGTTCTCTGCCACGGGACAAATACAATATGGACATGAACTTTGTTTTGTCCAGCCAACAGAGGATGGTGGTTGGGGGAACGAAGAAACAATATGAATATGGGGCAGATAAGGTTAAAGGAACAGTGAGGATAATTGCTCTTTTTGTTTGTTTGTGTGTGTGTGTGTGTTCATGTATTCTTCGCCCCTACACAGTATGAATAATGATTTAAATGGGGTCAGATTACATTGGAGACGTTCACCTCTATCTGACACTAGTGGTATCGCGTAGCTGCCATTAATGTCCAATTTTCAATAAAAACAGAAATAGAATACAGACTGATAAGGTAACACACCATCCAGCTTCACACCCGACCACATAATTACCCCAATGGGCTGTGGTGAGGGATCATATCCTGGCGCGCACCGGGGGGTCAGTGGCGATAAGCTTCAGCCCGGCTCCCAACATGCAGCATAATTACTCTATTGATAATTCACCAGGAAAACTGTCCCAGCCAATTGCAGAGCTACGATTTAATGGATTGGACTGTGAAACGAGGGAATGGAGGGAGGAGGCTGCGAGGGGGCAGCACATGTGTGTGTGAGGGAGTTTCTACGTGTGGGCAACCAGCAAGGGCCTTTTATTAGAAATGAAAATATGTTTAGGCCATAGGGGGACCCATTTTCCCTGGAGATAATAAGGCCAATAAAATGTAAAGCAGGGGAAGGGCTTGGCATGGGGTCCAACTGTGGCTGTTTATCTGTGTGTGTCCTGCGTTAGCCCATTTATCCCCAGCCCAAATTAGCTAATCATTCTCCAAGGGGAAGGACTTGGTCAGGAAATTGACATTTAGCAGCATAGGCTCACTCTATTAACTACAGTAAATTTAATTTGCTGCACACCCCAGAAGTGGGCTGAGAGAGAGAGAGAGAGAAAAAAAAAAAAAAAAAAAAAAAAAAAAAAAAAAAAAAAAAAAAAAAAAAAAAAAAAAAAAAAAAAAAAAAAAAAAAAAAAATTGCATCTGCTGCTGCTTCTGGCCACAATTTGCTTGGCTGTAAATATAAGACTTTGGTTTGGAACACTGCAACTCTGTTGTATTTCCCCTCATGTACTGTTGATTACAAACATACGCAGGCATTGTCAACACATAGATTTGCTCATTCCAAGGTCTGTTTGGGCCAATGATGGATTATCTCGCCTGGAGACTACAACCCCAAAAAATGCCAATGTTTTTCTTTTGCTTTTTTCAGTTAGCTGTGATTCTCTGAAAAGCCTAATCGTAGCTCCAGCAAACACCGCGTTACACATGCTAAATCAAATGTCCTGTGACTGATGACTGCTTTCACCTCTGCCTCTGAATCAAAGGTTTTATAATAATTATTTGTGATCAGAACTCCAGGGTGTCTGCTTTAGTATCTGTTCTGCAGAATGCAATGAGACTTGATTTAATGTGGGCAAAGTTATACATGCAGGAAAAAAAGAGTAGTGCTGCACCTGCTCAAATACTGCAGTATTATTGTGACTAGAGCTGAAGTGATTAGTTGATTAATCAATTAGTCTGACTCTGCAGCTTTTTTGATAATTAATTAATTAATCTATGAAGTCATTTTCTTTTAAAGCAAAAATGTACAGGTTTTGATTAGAGCTGCAACGATTAGGTGGTTAATCGATAAGTACTCCGACAGAAAATGAATCTGCAAATATTTTGGTAATCGTTTAACCTTTCATTATTTTCTGACATTTTAAGGATAACGAAAAATAATTATTAGTTGCAGCTCAATGTTTGACTTTCTTAAATGTAAAAATGTGACAGTTGAATATATTTTGGGTTTGGACAAAAGGAGAATTTTGAAGACGACAGACTTTACATTTTTCCTCTTTTCTGCACTTTTGTTGAATGATTAATTGTGAAAATCTGCAGATTAATCAGTAATGACAATCATCGCAAGTTATAGCATTGATTGTAAACGTGAAACTAAACTTTCTAAAAGTTTCTTGTTTACTGTAATCATAGTATGTGCTAAATATATGGTGATGTTTTAATGATATTGGTCATTGTTTGACCTTTGCTTATAAAATAGGTGTATTTACTGCAGATTGCACTTCTGCGGTTTTTAAAAAATAGAACTTATTTATATAACTATATATTTTTTTTTTCAAAGAGAGTACCTTTTTTTTTTTGAGACCTTGAACTACTGCAGCTACTCTCCAGTGATCAGGATCGGCCCGGCCTAATTGATTGCAACAGTTGTCAGAGTGTTGTCTGTTAGGATGGTGACAGGCGTCTGAAGAAAATGATTAGTTTTCTGTCGGGAGAGAGACAGCTCTGGATGTCCCAAACTGCAAACTAATAAAGGGGGGGAAGCAATAAAGCTCGTGGACAGCAGGTTTGACTGTTTTTATAGACAAATCAATAAAATGATAGATGATGGAAAATAACGGCATCTCAGCTGCCGATTTCTACTGGGGTTTCAAATCATGGTCCTGCACACACACACACACACACACACACACACACACACACACACACACACACACACACACACACACACGCGCAAGCAAGCAGAATATGTAGGACTTTGTCTGCGTTAATTTAGGGATTGACACATAAATAAGCGGTGATGTTGTGGTCATTTTGTGTCCCAGTGTGTATGGCACCATTTTGAGGCATGAGTTACACTTTCAGTTCTCTTTTTGTTGATGTTTAAATTGTGTGTGTGTGTGTGTGTGTGTGTGTGTGTGTTAATGTTTGTGTGTCATAACTAACAAAGTAAATCTCCTGCTGTTAATCTTTTTGAGACCAGAGGGCCAGTGTCAGGATCAATAGCGAGGACAGGCCTTCCTCTGAGCCCGCCTCTAATTGGCTCAATTTCTTGTGTGTGTGTGTGTGTGTGTGTGTGTGTGTGTGTGTGTGTGTGTGTGTGTGTGTGTGTGTGTGTGTGTGTGTGTGTGTGTGTGTGTGTGTGTGTGTGTGTGTGTGTGTGTGTGTGTGTGTGTGTGTCATGGTGTATGTGATTGTCCATCCACTGAAGGATGAATTTGTCCAAAATGTTATCCTAGTGAGTTTTATTTTAAGTTCTGTTAACCAACATGTTTCTACGTGTTAAAGTAAAGTCACCACCTCCAGAAAGTTGGTCTATAACCTTTTTGAAGTCTTATAACATTGTCTGTTGAACAAATATCCAAACATGTTGAAAGCAAAAAACACTTCTTTTCAGGAGATTTAAGCAGCAATAAAAAGGTATATGCTTACATAAAGAAAGGAATACATGTTGCTTGTTTTACTAGACATTTACTTTTACTTGAGTTGGACGCACTAGCATTAGCTGTTTGTTGCGTATTGTGACTATTTTACAGTACAGTCTTAAATCTTACAGGGAGAAATCCAACATTGAAGACCCATACATTTAGTAAACAAGCAATGAACTTAATCACCTGTACTGCAATGCATCCACAAGTTGTGTTTCCCTCAGTGGGATCTAGGTTTGCAAAATTCCGGGAATTTTCAAAGTTGGAAACTTTCCATGGGAATATATGGGAATTAATGGGAATAAACAGGATATTTTTAATATTACTTGTTATAATACTGTTAGTCTATACCAGGGAACGTAAATGTAGTTGGAAAAAACAATAGATAGCGCTGATGGTTAGCTTAGCACGCATATAACCATAACCATGACCATAGTAAATCAAAGGCAGCATGCTAGCTACCTTCATATGTTAAGCTAAAGGTCAATGGTTTGGGCTACTACTTAAGCTTGTTTTACAGCTCTGCGGGGGCTCCACGCAGAGCTTTCGCCGTAGCCACGTAAGTGGCCTGATGTTTATTCTTGTGCGCTGGTGTGTGTGTGTGTGTGTGTGTGTGGGGAGTGGGTGGTAGAGGGAGAAGTGAGAGAGTGACGGCGATTAGCTCCGAAGTGAGTACCGACTCCAGAGTCATAGTGAGAGAAACAAAAGTGTCTCCCCTGTTCTTTCTGACCACGGTGGGAAATCTGGAGCAGGAAAGGTTAACCCCCTCCTTGATTTCATGTTGTTTTTGGAGAAGGAGAACCAGCAAATGAGTCGGGGGGAAATGCAACGCTACCAAGCCACGGCCGAGTGACATGCGTCGCCGCGATGTGTAGTTAAATTTCTCGAGAGGTGCACGTCAGGCTACGGCGTAAGGTCCGGCGTAGACGCACAGGGGTCTGAGTCTACGCCGTCGATTCTACGCACAACTATATAAAGGCCTTTAGCCTACTGCAGGGCTATTGAGGCCACACCCACTGCACAGATCATTTCTAGAATCCAACATTCTACAGCACATTGACGCTGATTGAAGGCAGTACTGCATTTGAGCCCAAGGACTACATCCAGGACTATACCTGTCTGCTTATTACAAAACCAAATGTTTATGTATTATGTTTGTATAAGATGGAGTTTGTATGAATTACCCAACATTTCCAGTTAATTCTTGTAAATTCCCATTAACTCCCATCATTTCCATTAATTCCCATGAAAGTTTCCAAATTGGAATGTTTCCAAAATTCCCCAGCTTAACTTTCCATGGAAAATTTCCGCCCCTTTTCAACCCTAGTGGGATCACACTTTATTGCTTCGCTACTCCTATTTCTGTTTCTTATCACTGTTGCCATACACATGTATAACTGACAGCAAAGTGAAACTTGTCAGCTAAATTTACAGGGAACAATTAAAAGGCATTCTGTGAAATACAGGCAATAATTAACTGAAGTAGAAGTAGACAAGGAAAAAAGTGGATATAACTTAATAATAAAGACTTAGGACAGGTTTGGGACATTTAACACTGCAATAGTATTTGAAGACTCATTTGTGGGGAAAAAACTACCAGCATCTCACTTCTTTTTCATTGAGGAAAAAAGGAGAAAAAAAAAAACCATTAGTTTGTTTTATTGTCAATGGTTAAACGGCTTCAAACCATGTCTTGTCTTTTATCTCTTCCAGGTCTCATTCTCGCCACCGGCGGTCTCGCAGTAAGAGCGGCAGCCGCAGCCGACGAGGGACCCAAAGCCACAAAAGGAGCAGCAGCCGCAGTCGCAGGAGGAGCCGCAGCCACAGCCGAGAGCGGAACCGAAGCCGCCGCAAAGGCCGCGACCGGGAGAAGGAGAAGGAGAGGGACAGGGACAGGGACAGAGACAGAGGAAGAGACAGAGACAGAGACAAAGTCAGAGAGAAGGACAAGAGTAAAGACAAGGCAGCCAAAAAAGGGTAAGTGACAAATGACTTTGATACATATACAAGTAGACACAAACACACCAAACAAGTGTCGGGTTGGCCCAGCTCAATCTAAACTGTAGGCTCCACGTGAGGACAGAATATTTTGGTCAGTATAATATAGACTTAAATATGGAGCTTAGTCTCAGCTTCTCCATTTGTCCATCCATCACTTGATCCTTCCATCCATCAATCAATCCATCAATCCATCGTTCCTTTTCTTCCTCCATTTCCCCTCGCAATCAAGCCACAGGCTACACTGGCCTTGTAATGGGATATAATTCCCTCTTGTAAGAGAAGATGTCATGGGGATATAAGAATAGATGGTAGGTAGGAGTGCTGCATAGATTCAGTTTTTAGATAATGTTGTGGTCACCAGATGATGTCTGATGTCTTTAACTCCACTTTTCACCCAGCTGCAATAAGTCTAGAAACATAACAACATCATATGCATCTTTGATGTCTTTGGTCATAAAAAAAACAATAAATGAGAGCACCTTATTGAGGTGAGAAGTGTTGGCAAATAACATCTTCACTTGCAACTGTATGTCCTCTAAAGGCTGTTATACACACTAGAATACAGGTTCAGAGTAGTGGATCTTTAAACAGTGGTATACTCCACTACAGGTCTAACGACCTTAGAGGCCTCTCTTTCCCTCTACCAGAATAGCACCCTCAATCCCTCCCCAGCGCGGTGTGCTCTAATGTAATTTAAGGCCACTGTAATATGACTGGTACCCAGTTGTTGTCTGTCATAGTGAGTGGCACAGATGTGTGTCAGACTATGGATCCCATGAGCGGTGCAGACCAACTGCTGTTGCAATACGTCAATTTGAGAGATTTCAGCTCCCCAGATATCAAAACACACGGTGCAGTCTATGTTTTGCCTTTGTCAGTTAACCGATAACTTAAGTTAAGTACATAGATTGAAAAGTGTATTTTATAATACACACCCAAAGGTCGATCCAGGTATTGATTAAGCTGCTGATTAGTTTTTAAAACAAAGGAATAATTTGAATACTTTGCAGCTAAACTTATTGCAATATTTATTTCTAGGCTCTTCATTGGATTTTCTAACAGAAGTATGCAGTAGTAGCCAAATTACAATTTAGGATGTATTCTTGATACAACAGTGCAATCAGATGATGAAACGTATCCCTGTAGCAACGGTCGTAACTAGGGCTGTCAAAGATTTACATGTTTTTTTATCTTGATTAATCGCTGAATTTCTATAGTTAATCGCAATTAATCGCATGTTTTATCACATGATTAAAATTCTATTATTTTGCATTTCAGAACAGTTTTTTAAGTACATATTAACAATGGAAAGCAATTCTTACCAGTGTATCTTGATTGGGAATCAAATTAATGCAAAGAAAGTGACTTTATGAACTTGATTTTAAGATTTGTATTTATTATTTATTTATTTATTTATTTACTGTAAACAAAAGAAAAATGTGTGAATCTAGTTACGCATTTGAATCTAGAGTCAATATTAGGGTTGGGTATTGTTTGGTTTGGATACCGGTGCTAAAGCGGTACTTTTAAAACGGTCCCGGTGCCTTAACGGTGCCTGAACCGATACTTTTTAAGAAAGTAAAAAAAAAAAGAAGGGTACTAAACAACAGTTGGCAACATTAAAGAACGGCTTGTTTATTGCTAAGGCCATATGGTCAAAATTAAATGATTTAATAATAATGTAATAACTATAACAATAACTTCTTCAGTAGTAAATAGCTGTTGAACGACAAAAACAACCACCAGATGGGAAATGGGCATTTAACAAGAACTTTGAATGCACCACGAGGCTGTAGGTTACCAGTTTAATTGAACGCACCGTCTGTTTTTTTTCGACAACGGCAGCTCGGAATCCTCTACAGTGAAATACAGACACCCTTTACACGGTTTAGCGTTAGCTGTCAGCATTGTAACCGTGTTTAATCCAGCTACTAGCTAGCGGTAGGCTAAAGTTAGCTGCTGTTGAGTGTAGTGTTAACTAGCATCACGTGCAGCGATGTTTCTGTTGCCTGTAACGTCTGTTTCAGAGCATCAGAGAGAAGCGCAGGCATATCAGTGGCAGTGGAATGAGGCACCGAAATCCGCGTTGCTATTCCTGCAGCAGCAGGATGTGTTACGAGGTCTGGCAAAGTGCGGCAAAGGGTCAAAATAGTAGTAGTAGTAGTAGTAGTAGTAGTAGTAGATAACTTTATTGTCCCCGTGGGCAGTTGGGTTTGCGGGCACAATCGCAAAGGGCACTTTATGACAAGACATCAGACATATGATACAAACAAATACTCCTTGCATCAGACACCGACAGACAAGACAAGACATGACAAATATACATCACACACTACAATACACTATACACCCTTGTGTATGATCAGGCCAGCTGGACGACTAGCTTATTCTGACTGATTTAAAGCTTTTATGGCTTGTGGTACGAAGAGAATTTGGATCTGTTCTTAGTCAGAAGGGGTAGGCAGAAGTTATATATAGTATATATAAATTAGTTATATTAATTATATATTAAAAGTTATATAAATAGTAGCCTGTTAGGCACGACACGAAGCCGAGTAGTGAAAATAAATTAATAAATGGCGGCATGCGATTAAAAAAAAATGTACGCGTTATGCTCGGCCTTTAATAGCATCGCGATTAGCGCGTTAATGCTGACAGCCCTAGTCGTAACACAAAAATGTAGTACATCTCAACATTTTGTTTAAAATTTGCCTTTGCACCACTGTGAAACTGTCACAGCACTTTTTCTGGAAACTGTGTGTGTGTGCTATATCTCATTAAGTGAAGTAAATGCTAATTATTGAGAAAATGCATCTCTGACAGTGACTCTACTGAGATTTTTTTTTTTAACACAACTCATTTAATGTATTTAACAAGTACTATGCACAGATATAACTGAGGAAAACATGCACATGATTAGAAACAAGGGTTAAGCGTTGACATATTATTCAAGCGATGGTTTCTTGTTTATTTAGAATTACACAATTTTTAAATCGTCCTTCAAATAATGAGTGTTGATAATAAAAAGCCTTATCCTTTTAAATACAATTTCAATATATTTAGCACTATTTTTTTTTTATCCTAATTGAGGCTTTATTGGTCATCAATGAAGACCGTGGGGCTCAAGATTTCTCTGTGAACAGAACAACAACAGACATTTGCTTTTAATTTAGTTGAAGCTATTACATATTGCCTTTCTTAGATCTGTATCAGGAAAACAAATAAAGCTAACAGTGAAATGTAAGGCCAGCAGACTATATCTATTTTCTTATTAAGGCTTCAATATCCTTCAGCATCGATAGGAATCTCTTCCTTTATCTCTGACCCCGCTTTAGCTAGTCTGTGTGCACGCGTGTGTGTGCGCTCATATACGTTGTGTGTGTGTGTGTGTGTGTGTGTGTGTGTGTGTGTGTGTGTGTGTGTGTGCGTGCTTGCATTTCCACCTGTTGTAGCGTTAATATATTTCAAACTGTCTATCCTCCTATCTGGCCTTCCAATTTACTGAAACCTGTGGAGGTTTGACGTTGGAATAATTCTGACTAAACCATATGGTGCTGACCTGCCAACATACCAGGTGATATATACTGTATATATATTTATACGATCCTAGTTAACCCACGATAATTCGCAAATTAATCTCAATTTCTTTTTGATCTGTTCTAAATGTACTTTTAAGTTTTTAATGCTCAAGATCGTATTTGAGACTTGTCTACTCCATTGGTATGTCAGTTCACATCGACAGTACAAGCAAATAGCTTTAGTCTTGTGAAGAGAACCATCTGGAAGGGCTTTGAAACTCAACTTACCATTCAAAAGACCCTTTTATTTATCCATTTCTGCTCAAGGAGCTGCGTTCGTGGATGTATTATAAGACCTGTAAGACCCGCTCCTGTTCCACCGTCTTGTCTCTGCTGCATGCAGTTTGTGGTTAATTTTAAATTGGTGGATATTTTGTGACATGATGAAAGATAATTTTTCCACTTTATTTTGACTTTAAATTGTCAGCATCATCACACTTACAGTAAAATGAATGAGTAACATTTAAATGATGTTGGTCTATCTGTGGACCTTGATATGATGTTACTATGAGCGTCCAAAAGCTGCCTGACATGGATGTTCCTGTTATTCCCCAGATGCTCCCACAGACGTCTTTAGCAGAAGAAAGGCAAAGGCAGGTGTTTCAGGAATATGTAAAACGAGGCTTTCTGCACTGTATCCTGTCTATGACAAGTCACATTTTCTTTTTTCGGTCTTTCCCATTATCATTCTTCTACTCTTAATGGTGATGGGGGTAGGGTCTTTATGTAAGCCCCTGATCCTCTCTCTCACACACACACACACACACACACACACACACACACACACACACACACACACACACACACACACACACACACACACACACACACACACACACAGTAACACTACAACCTCATTTACATCCAGGTTGCCTTGCTGGGTGTAAGGAGAGGAGTAAAGCAGTGCGATGTTGACGGCGGGGTGGAGAAGAGGCTCAGGAGCTTTATAGTGTCTGTCAGGATGAAAGAGGGGCCCCTCAGAGCAGCACCCTGACACTGACTCTGTGTGTGCACGCTCGTGTGCGGTGTTGTCGTCATTAAACATTTAACACTCCTCTAGTATGACAGCAGGCAACTTGGTGCACCAGCAGCATGTTTTCATGCAAAATTTATTGAAAAAGACTAGCTGTTGTTAAGAGATCTTGTTGCCTTTCACCGGTGGCAAAGGGTAAGTGGGTGATTGTAGGGGTGTGTGTGTGTGTGTGTGTGTGTGTGTGTGTAGACTACACAGACAGAGTTAACATAAAAGGGTTATTTTAAGAATTTAGCCCTGTTTGTTTGTGTTTTTCTTTCTTTTTTTCCTTGATCGAATTCTCAGCAAGGCGGCTTACTTGTGTATTGTGTATGTTGTACATTCAGAATAGAGTTAAATATATTCAAGTGGCTCCCAACCTTTTTTTTTTTTTTTTTTTTTTTTTAAAGATATTTTGGGGGCTTTTCCCTTTATTGTGTAGTGACAGGGGATAGACGTGAAAGTGGGAGAAAGATGGGGGATGACACGCAGCAAAGGGCCGCAGGTCTGATTCGAACCCGCACCGCTGCAGGACTCAGCCAACATGGGGCGCACGCTCCTACTGAGTGAGCTAGAGGCCATCCCGCTCCCAACCTTTTTACGTCTGACATACCCCCACAGAGCACAAGTACGCCTTCATCAACACCACCCGTCATGTTTCAAATAAGTTCATTTTAATTGATGTGCTGGATGAAACTGCATTTCATTTAACACAATTATTTATGCAAATGTAGTTACAAATATTTTTTGGTTGGTTACGTTTGCAACTTTAACCATTTCTTCATTAGTTTTAGGGATGTATTTTTATTTCTCTGCTAGCTTGCTAATTAGTTTTCATGCCATCTTAATTGCAGTTTTGGTGTTAATGTGTTACAACTGACACAGGTTGGTGGGAAATTGAGGAGTGCTGCAGTTAATTGGTTATAGTGACAATACATTTAGCCTACTTAAGTTCAGCCTCACACACAATTTATAATCCAATTTATTTATAATCTTATTTTTGTTTTCCCCCGAAACACAAAAATGTAGCTTCTATCAAATTAAATTATGATTTAAATTTGTTTCTAATTAGATGAACTACTCAACAATCTTCCCATGTGCCCATTGGGATTCACTAAAATATACTAGGGACAAATACAAAGATATGCAAAATAGCTTTGATTCTCTGCATGGAAGTGGACCCGATACTTTCTCTTAACTCTGTTTGGCCTGAGTCAGGTTCGGTTTCATTTCATGTTTTTTTTCTTCCCTAAATCAGAGCAGGATAAAAAAAAAAAGTGTGTTGTGTTGACAAGTGCACATCTGCCCCCAGGCAGATAATTGACAAAAGTATAATTTGAATGTAACCGCATTCTTCACCTGATGTTCAGACCCAATTCCCACCTGTAATTAATGAGCAGAAATGCAGAATGTACAGTTACACAACGGTTCCTACACAGAAAGTTTTAATTTCAAGTCACTGTTCTTAAAAGGTTTTGGCATAATCAAGATGCAGAGGTTCAGGCTTTGATCAGGCTTGAGGGAATGTAGTTAGGGTATGGATGAAGCAAAGTCCAGGCCTAGTGTTTTTGCTGATTATGTTAATGCTCACTCTTTTCCCTTTCCATGTCCATCACCCTCCTCAAACGCGACTCGTTCGTCAAAAGAATTTGTCTGCTTTCAAGAGAAATCTTCACCCTTTCCTATGGCAGTGTCGATCTCTTTGCTTTCCTCTGTAACCGATCACCAAGGTAGTGGAAGAACGTGGGCTGGCTGCCTTACTCCACATCCTCAATCTGAGAGGTCTGTCCAATTAGGCTGAACTCCTTGTCTGTGCTGGGTCACGGGAGTACTTTTGGTCCATCTGACTCAATTTCATGTCATATGAGTGTGAAATGGGCAGAGGGTGGGCAGCGGAGGCACAGAGGGCAGTGTGGAGACCTCTCATGGCATCAGAGAGCTGTCTTTTCCTTCTGCATGTAAAACTAGAGTTGGTATAATGAGCTTAGGGTTAAGGAAATGAAATGTCTGCCTCCCTTTCATTGGAGCCTGGTTTGATGTCTTTGTCTGTGAAAGAATTATTTAGGAGTTTTTCTCTGCTAGCAAGGGGGAGCACTTCAACAGCGTCCATTGTTCACACCTTTAAAATAACTTATTTTATGAGGGTGGAGTTTCCTTTTAAAGTCTTTAAAATAAAGCACTTTTGTCCATATAGCCGTGCCCACCAACCCGCCCATTCCCATCTCTCTCTGTGAATGTGATTGTTTAGTAATTCCTCACATTACTGTGTTTTCCCCTGACAAGCTAAACAGAACCCAGCATCACCACAGGGGTCCCGGCAGGACCCGCAGGCCTCAGTTTGGCTAGCTTTGCTTCATCGCTCAGCCTTAACCTCTGGAAGCCTAGAGGCTGTGAGGCAGAGAGAAAATAAAACAAGACCCTCGACACAAGCATACACACATTCACGCTCACTGCTGTTGATTTTCTCTCCCTCCTTGCTTCACTCTGAGGAAATGATTGTCTGCTTCTTTGCCTCGGTTGAACATCTATCAGCTCATTAGTGTTGGTAATACACAGAGAAAGTAAGTGTGTTTGTGTTTGCGCTTATGTAGCCCCTGCCTGCGGCATCCTCTCAGCCTGTTGGGAGTGTGTGTATGGGTGGTGTGGATGGGACCGCTGCCGTGTGTGTGTGTGTGTGTGTGTGTGTGTGTGTGTGTGTGTGTGTGTGTGTGTGTGTGTGTGTGTGTGTGTGTGTGTGTGTGTGTGTGTGTGTGTGTGTGTGTGTGTGTGTGTGTGTGTGTGTGTGTGTGTTTGTCTGCATTCTTGCAGGACTCTAGGCTGTGTCTGGCTCTGGGAGCGGGTCTGGGGAGGTAAGAGAGACTTCAAACACCGTCCTCGGAAGGTTAGGATACACTTACATTGACTTAAATCAATGAGCTGTAAGTGTGTGTATTATTTGTGTGTGTGCGTCAAGGGGGGTAGCCTAGTGGCTAGGAGCAAAAGGAGATATGGGTGAAGCTGAAGAGGTGTGTGTTTGTGTGTGTGTTTGTTTGTGTGTGTGTTTGTTTGTGTGTGTGGTGGGTGGGGGTTGGGTAGTTGGATGAGGTTGGGTGAAATAGAAGTGATGCCTACATGCAAAAGGTGGACACATACACAAACACACACAGAGGTCCCAATAGACAACACACATGTGCACACAGAGCATTGCAGCTGTAGTGTTTCTTGGCCCATGGCTGCATGTAGTCATTAGCTGCTTTTTTCCACACAGATAATGAGCATATATTGGATAGAAAACAGCCTTGCTGCATAAACTCGATCTTCACTGGACATTTATTCTATCTCTCACGCACGCACACTGACCTGGCTCCATTACCCAGCTCCAAACCTGAGTTTAAGGCAGGAAAGGTTGAACAAT
>NC_053113.1:31024942-31169942 GCF_010015445.1 Perca fluviatilis | reverse complement strand
TAGTCCCATACAGTAAACAGTAAACATCACTGCCTCTATCCCTGCCATGAGAAAGTTTGAAAACACTATGAGGGTAAAAAAAAATGAAACCCAAGCACTTAACTGTTCAGGAGTTTGTGTAACAGCCGATACAGCGTCCCTGCAACAACAAAGCACAGTCCCTCCATCGCTTTTCTTTCTCTCTTTCTCCGTGAAATGAAGCTGCCTTCAAGCGCTGTTGGAAATGTTGAGATCTACAAACGTTCTGATCGAAAATAGGGCTGGGAAATATATAAACATTATATCGCTATTGTGATACAAGATTAGATATTGTGATAGATTTTGGATATTGTAATAAGTGTTGTCTTTTGCTGGTTTTACAGGCTGCATTACAGTAAATGTAATTTTCTGAATTTACCAGACTGTTCTAGCTGTTCGGAAACGAAAAACAATAATTGTGCAATTTAAAGTCTATTTGTGCTACATCTCAAACAAACGTTTTTTTTAAGTTGTCATTATGGGGTATTATGTGTAGAATTTTGAGGAAAAAAATGAAATGAATCCATTTTGGAATAAGGCTGTAACATAACAAAATGCGGACAAAGTGATGCGCTGTGAATACTTTCCGTATGCACTGTACGTTTTGCTGTGTGGCCCCATCCACAGCAGTATATTGCTTAGCTTCCATGCCAATAGTCCTGTCTGCTTCTCCAAACTGGACCTATAAGTACCTCATATAACCCCACTTATAAAAATCCAACCTATCCCTTTAAAAAAAACTGAAAGCAACTGTCGTCCCGGCTGTCAGTTACTGTAGAAAATGCTGTCTATGCCTGAGAATGACCTTTCTCTCTCACCTTGTCACGGGTGTGTGCATGTGTGTGTGCGTGTGGAGAGAAATCTGGCCACTTTTAATCGCAGGAGAGACACCCTGAGCGAGCGATAGAGAGCTGTGGCAATCCACTTAGTGCGCTCTGTAATCTGTTTAACCATTTAGTGAGTTGTTGAGGGAGTATGCAAACACTCACACGTATAAAAAAAAAAAAACACACACACTAGACACCCTGCAGGCTTAAGCAGTACACAGGACAGTCTGCCTCCTGAACTGGGTAACCATTCAATGCTGTTTAGAGTTGTGTGTGTTGATGTGTTTGAAACCTGCTGTAGGCACTGAGAGAAGCCAGGCCTGGAGCGTGATGACAGAGACCAGACCTGGCCAAATAGAAGATCCTCCCCAATCCAATTACCCTGTTCCTCTCTTTTATTCTCTCCTCTCCTTGCCTCCCTTCTCGTCTCCTCTTTTTACGGCCCAGTCTTAGCAGGAGCAGCAGCTAGTGACGGCAGTCCTGGCTGCTGTTGAAGTGGCTGGCTGCTCAGCTTTATGGATCAGAAGAGGATGCAGGCAGGATTATAAGCAGCAGGTTATGAGCAGCAAACATGACAGGCCAGCTCCGATTTAGGAGGGTTATGTAAATGTGCTTGTCGACACAATATTCTTTTCTGCCCTATTTTCTTTCTCTCTCGGTGGAGGAAGCAGGGTGATGGTGAAGGGAGGGAGCGAGCTAAAGGAGAAGTTTGTTATGGAGAATTATGTGTAAAAGAAACACACTGTTAATGTTGAATTTTCTACGGACTCCAGTGCTTATTCATCTGCACCAGGGGCAAGAGAAGGTGTTGTCTGAAGTCTTGATGAGAAACGCTGAGAGTGAGAATACATTATATAGAAAGATGTTGTTTTTAGTTGGAGAAAGCAGATGCAGTAACATAGAGAAGCGATAGAAAGACAGACAGCGGAGGAAGGCTTTCAGTTATCAGAGAGTACCTTTCATCATGCATTTGACCTCTGCTGCTCTGAGACAGAAATACGGCTGTGCAGGTCTTGCCTAATGGCATTGATCATTACAAGAATGCCTCCTTCAGACTGGGTAGACAGCGCTCCTCATTTTTTATTTTTTTTGCAAACAAGAGTTGAAACAAAAAGAGTTATGAGCGCAGTTACCAGTCATACAAGCGTGTGTACGCTTGATTGTGATGATTGAGGGATGGGCGTACTTATTTGTGTCACTGATACACAGCTCATATTAAACATTAAGAAGTCACGGGAAAGTTACGAAGCCTCCCTCCTCTCTCTCATTCTCTTCCTCCCCTCCCCTCGCACCCATTTAGCCTGCCACTTTTTCAGCAGAACTTTAGATCTCGGGCCAATGTTTAATTCATTTGTACTAAGGTCTCGCTCACTCTTGCTCTCCTTCACTCTCATCTGCTCTGTCTTGCTGTCTCACCGGCCTAGTCCCTGCGGTTATTTTAGTTATTTTACCTTGTGTCTCACTCACTGTCACATGGACACACTCACTCACTTACTCACTCACTCACTCACTCACTTACTTACTCACTCACTCACTCACTCACTCACTCACTCACTCATTCACTCACTGGGGGTGGGCGACATGGCCATCATTGGCAATCATTAAAAGGGATATTTTACGATATTGACATGTCACAATATGCCAAAAAACTAAATAATGTATTATATTGTATTATGCGTTATGAGACATAACTCCTCATATCAAGTTTTTTTTGTTAGCTTTTAATTACGTTTTGCTTGGAATAATTAATTTGGACACGGAAGATTTGTTAAGGAATAGATGAAAGAAAAGAATCCCTTAAAACACGATTTACGAGCCACCACATTCATTCTGTTTGTGGTCTTTAAGTCTGAGTCAGAAACCTTCCTCTTTCCCTCTGCTCTCCTATGCACTTTTCTTTCTTAACAGGTTTTCATCTATCTTTCAAGTATCTTTCAGCCTTTTTCTCCTTTTTTTATGTACCCTTGCCTCTCTGTTCCTGCCTCTTTCTATGCCAACATCTGACAGCATGGAAAGTATGCACAATTGTGTATAAATGTCTTTGGCACTGCTGTTGAATCAACAGATTTTATAAAAAATGAACAAATTAACACCTTTTTTTTTTTATACGTACACACTCTTCAATGCAGATCGACATCTGAAATCTGTGTCAGTGCTGAGCTCTACGTGGAAATTTTTTTTAGGGGAAATGGTGGGGTATTTCAGAAAATGAAACAGAGTAGCGATTCATCTCGTAAAACTTACAAATGCTTATTAATCGGAAGGAATAATGCTGTTGGAGCCATTGTTATGGCACGTACATTTTTACAGGTAAACAGTTGCCACACTTAGTTGAATGTACACTTCAGGAGGGAAGTTTTTATATAGTCATGCAGTATGTTGGCATCTCTGATGTATAGTATTTATGAATCCACTGTTGAATAGGGCTGGGTATCGTTTGAAAGTTTTGGATACCACTACCAATAAAATTTTTTTTTTAATTCCTTGCTTTGAGAAACCCTTTTTTCCATCTTACAGAAGAAGCCAAAGTTCTCAAGTGTTTAATATTTTCCAAACACAAAAAGACGAACAAGAAATGTTCCTAAATAAAGTGGTCTAAACAAAGTTTCAATCAGCACTTCATCACAGAGTACAACTCTGACCAGACATTCAATGCCAACTTTTGGTGCTTGATAGTTTTCAACTGTCTGTGCTGTGGACGCATTTGGGTCGGTTGCAAGGTGGCTGCGTGTACGCTGTAGCACCCATTCTGTCCTCGGCATCTGTGTGTGCACCTAAGTCTGTGCTGTGCTCATTCGTCAATTTGCATTAGTGTGAGACTTGGGTTAACTTTTCTTTGTAGCACTTTTCCTTGAAGTCTATACACACACACACACACACACACACACACACACACACACACACACACACACACACACACACACACACACACACACACACACACACACACACAGTATGTGTGGGTGAAGGCCTCAAGTGTTCTTCCTCTTCTCCAGTATAATAGTGATAGTAATTTCAGCTGTCGAGCAGTGCTAGTGAGTGTTGTCCCGCTACAGGGGATACACACACACACACACACACACACACACACACACACTCGCTCTCTCTCGCTCTCACGCACACTCTATCTCATGCACTTTCTCTCATGCTCTCTCTCTCTCTCTCTCTCTCTCTCTCTCTCTCTCTCTCTCACGCACATACACACGCACACTCTCACACTCCTGACATCTCTCCCTATAGGCCAGACTGCAGAGCGCTTGGGGCCATGTTGTTTTGTCTTCTGACGGACAGACAGAAAGAGAGAAAAAAAGAGAGACTTACCCTGGCCAGTGATTACGCCAGTTTGACATCATAGACATGGAAGTGGGGTGGGGGGAGGGAGGATCAGTGCAACGAAGAGAAGGGAAAAAGGCACAGTAGAAAACGGTGTGGAGATGATATGAATAACAATGTAGCGGTGTGTCTCCCTGGACCCTGATAACCTGCAGACCAGAGCCCCGTCCCTGTGACAGGCTGGCCTTTGTGGCCACTTTATCCCGCCTGTACACTTGTAAGGTAGAGCTGGGATAATCGCACCTAATCTAATTAAGGCTAAAGAGGGCCATGACTGAGGCTGGCCAGAAGCAGACTGGGCACACACACACACACACACACACACACACACACACACACACACACACACACACACACACACACACACACATCAACAAACCGCTCAGCAGCAAAATCCTGTTTGCATCAGAAAAATAAGGTTGTCATATTGATTATGCAGATGAGGGGCTAACTGGAGCTAACTACCTCTCGGCCAGCCGGTTACAGCTGACACAGGCTAAAGAGAGGGATACAGAGAGAGGAAGAAAGGATTAGGACAAATTAAGCTTGCTGTTTTCTTTTTACCGTTTTGCTCGTACCACTTTTAGGTTCAGAACAGCCTGTGTGTATGGAGGGTTTTTGGAGAAGGAAGACTTCTAACATACAGTTATTCAGTCTATAAATCAAAGAGGGTTACAGTAAACGACGAACAATGCCGAACATGACCTAAAAACCTTTCCGGGACCCTTTGTAACAATTTATATTATTAGAAAAAGTGCATTATTTCAAAAATGATGTTTTAGGTTTTGTGACATTATGGTCAGCAACAATTTGTAACATCGCTATGCCGTTGAAAATTTACAGACGGCTTCATATATGCAGTAACAAATTGAGAGGAGAGAAACAGAAGGACTGTAACATTTCTCAGTGCTTTGTTTATGCTGAAACTAACCATTATTTTCCCATTATTGATTAATCTGTTGATTATATTTTTAGACAAATAAGTCAAAAATATAGTGACACGGTCTAAACAATTATCAAAATAGAGTGCAGTTGTTGTGTTGTGGATACATGGCTATTAATAAACTGTGTGTGTGTGTGTGTGTGTGTGTGTGTGTGTGTGTGCCTGCCTGTAAATGTGTACACACTTGTCTTCAGGTGTGTGTATTGTGTGTGCAGCCAGCCGGCAGCCAGATTGCTATTTCCCCCCTCTGCCCCTATAGAAAAGCCTGGGTATTCTCTGGATGAGGGTGTGATGTACAATTGAAGGGCAGGATTGAAACTGATTACCTTGTTAACTCCTGGCACCCACTGGCAGCTTGAAATAGACCTGAGCGCCAGGGCCTGATTTGCAAATGAATTACCTCTCGCCTGGCCCTCCCCTTCCCCTCCCCTCCATTCCCCCCATCTTCCTCCCTCTCCCTCGTTCTTTTTTTTTTTTTTTTTTTGTCCATTCGGTGCCAAGATCATCTTTTTATATTGTGCCATGACAGATGCTGTGCCGGGCTGCCATTGTTCCCCATCAGTTTTTCTGGGGCCACGAGGAGAGCCAAAAGATTTCAACATGTGATTTTAACACAAGCGTCCCCCCTGCCGTATAGCCCAGTGCTTTATCCTTTGTGTACCAGTACTGCAGTCGCAAGAGTTTTGGAGCAGGCGGAAATGTTGGGGAGTGTCATTGTCTCTGTCTCAATAATGGAGAGGTATTTCTCTGATTAGGAAAGGTTCTAATTGGGAGGTATGAAAAGGACCGCCGGCTATTGAAGAAACCACGGGGAAATTGATTGCTCCCCATGTCTCCCTTTGGCTTTTTCTCTCTCTGTCTTTGTCCCACTTTCCCTCTATGTGACACACTAAAAAGAAGTCAATTTACTTTAAAACTTGGCCCCAGCATTCAATTCCCTTCAGCACTGGGTTGGTGTGTATAGGCTGAGAAGAGGAAGATATGGGCAGTCTGTTGGGAGACACGCTCTGTCTATGACGTTATATGTGTGTGTTTAAATACGTGTGTGAATGGATCTGGGTCGGTTGAGTCGGCTGGCTCAAATGTGATGATGATGACCTACTGATGCATGATTTATTTCTTAATAGCAAAATAAATGTGAATATGTGCCAGATCCTAAGCACTAAAGTAGAGTTGTTTTTTTTCCACCATATTCAAAATGTGACAGAAAACATATTGTTCTTTGGTGACAATCTGCTTACTTATCAGCAGACATATACAGCGATTCCGATATATCCGCTAATATCTTAGCTGTATAAAACCCTGAGAGTGTATTAAGCAGTCTAGTTGTAGAAAAAAATAAATTGAGTATTCAGACAGAAAGTCACCAGTTCACACAAAAACGGTTTGATCTTTAACACCGGCACCATTACTCTCATCTCCATGTTTGGCCTCTCCCGTCCTTCCTGTCCTTCTCTTCTTTCCAATGTCAATTATGCTCTTAATGTCCTCCTCATTCAACAAGCTAGTAGTCTTAAAATAGGTCTTATTATTCCTTACATCTTCTGTCACATTTTTTCAAAAAGTGGCATAAAATGAAATCACGTCAAATTGTTTGTGTAGGATAAACAAGTGGCGTTTGGTTTGGAGGGTACTGCTTATACCGTAGCCATAAAAGTGCTTATTAATAAGACCTTCTCTCAAATGTTTGCCTCTGGTGCAGAGGGACAATGCACCTTTTTTGTAATGTAAATGATGGTGATGGTGTTAAGGAAACATGATAAGCACTCTCGTCTGTTAAAGTGATACAAATTTGCAAAGTTTTAAGAAGTGTAGTCCTTAGATTTTTGCTCCACAAGTTGTTAAACGTGTTAAATTGTACGTGATGGTTTTCCAATCACCTGTGATTTCCCTGTGCCTTTTAGAGCAATTAGATGAGGTGATTTGATTGCTTGTTGAATAATTAGCTCCTAGCTGTAGCAACTCTGCCCTTGTATGTCTCCCACTGAATTGAATCTGATTATTTCAAACGCTCTGAAGAAAGGCTTTGTGCCGAAAAGCATAAGCGTTGATTTATTATGATGTGAGCATAATTAAATAAGCGAAATGAAAGTATTTTGTCCTCCTTAACTTGGGAACTCACCCTTTCTTTACTTTTTGGAACATGTCTATTGGTTTTTGATTTTAGCACTCCACCGAGAATATCCATCATTGAAGCGCAACCTCCTTTTTCAACTCGGATGGTGTTAAGTAATCATGATACGCACTCTTGTCTGTTAAAGTGATACAAATCTTGCAAAGTTTCAAGAAGTGCACTGCAGTCCTTTAATTCCTGCTCCACGTGTTTCTAGCTCTCTTTCACTCGTGTGTTGTCCATGACCAGGTGTCAGATATGGGCCACATATGAACAGGTGCATGCGAGAGTGCATGCGTGCAAGCGCGCTTGTGTTTATTACAGAGAGCAGAAAGGCCAGCCATAAATCGGCTTGTTTCTTTCTTCTTCCTCCTTTTCTGACTTTTTTTATTGACTGCACTTAACCCTCCCTTCAGAGAAACATAAAGTGCTGAATTTGTTAGTCCCATTTTTAATGGACTGCTTTTCTCCACCATTTTGGGATTATGCTAAAGTGGAGCCCCTCCATTGAGAAGGTGGGCAGCATGTGTGTGTGTGTGTTCGTGTGTGTGTGCGTGTGTGCGCACATGTGCATATGCCGAATTACATAGAAAGTATAGAAGATTAAGTCAATGTTTTGTTCCCTCTTGTGTGTTCTGCATGGAAGAGTGACAGCCCCTGACTTACCCCTGCATTATCCCTTCCTGTGAGTGTGTGTGCGTGTCTCCCCCCCCAGCCCTCCTCTTAGCTGTATAAAACCCTGAGAGGTAGCTCTACTAGTACACACACAGAAATACAATTTCAATTTCAATTGGCAGCCCTGTTAAAAAGGAGCTATGGAGATGGCAATCAGGCCTGGGGAAAGCTGAGTTCCCTGTATTATTGTGTGTGTCCCTCGAATGCTTAATATCAAGCTTTTCCCTTCTATTAGTTAAACAGGCAGATGTCACTGATGTGGACTGTGTATTAGTGCAGTGTGTGTGTGTGTGTGTGTGTGTGTGTGTGCGTGCGTGTGCGTGCTCTGGTGTCCCCATCACATTGAGTCTTTAATAAATATGCCTGCCATTCTATCAGCAGGCAAACAACATATGAATGCTCAATGACACGCTTGACAATGCATGCAACTGTGGCAAATGGGGTTCACACATGCACACACAATCTTATGAATGATGTCTCTTTCATAGCGTTACAGTGTCCTGTCTTCCCTTTGCTCACTATCTCTGACTGATATCTGGTTGAGGGCTGAGAGGCTGCTGTAGGCCGAAATATTATTTCTGCAGCTAAGGTGTGTAAGAAAAAGAGATAGGTACACTTAGAAGAAGAAAAAAAAACCGAGCAGTGCTTACAACATGGTCATAGGTTATTTTACTAGGTTTCCCCAGTAAAAAATTATATGTTGTCCAGCACAGCTTAATTCTGGACCCTTACGTATTAAAACTGAAGACATTTCCACAACTGTTTAAATGATGATGATTTCATAGCACATACACAGCAATGTGATGTTTTAGGCATTTTAAGATTAAACCAACCGACAGATAATTCAACTTTAAGTATTATGATAATCTATTTAGTTGATTATTTCATTATACAAGAAATAATGCCAAACCGTCCCTAGTTCTGGCTTCTCAATTGTTACAATTTGCTGCTTTTCCTTCTCTTATATGATAGTAAACTGAATATCTTTTTGTTTTCAAGTGTTGGTCAGACAATTTGAGCAGTTTAATGCCATCATCGTTTGTAATCGCTAATGAAAATAATTGTTAGTTGCAGGCCTTAGTGGAAAAACAATAGGATTTTGTCAAACTTCTTTCTTCAAACTGCTTTAAATTTTACTTAAAGGTTAGTGCAAGACCTTCTGGTTCAATAGTGTAATAACTCTAATCTCAGACTTGTGAAAAATGATCGAGCCATTACAGAGACACAAACAGCCATTGGTGTTGAGTTTTTAACAATGTTTGTTTTAAATTCTTAAATTGGATGGTGTTTCGTTTTGCAGTGCAGATTTTGATTGACCAACCCTTACTGCCCCCACTTTGCCGTTGCTAGTAAAGGACAGTTAAGTGTTTGCTGTCACTTAAAGGGGACAGTTAAAGGAGGTTAAAATGACCAGTGGAAGAGAGCAAAGTATGCCTGATAATACGTGGTAAACCTGGCCAGTAGTGGACAGTGAAAGGGTTAAAGCTTCCACACTCAGGACAGCAGGCCTGAGAGGTAATGCATGGCTGATGAGTGCTGGGCTAATGGGCAGCTCTGTTAGCTGGAAATCAAATGACTGCCTCTGCATTTTAAGTCCCTCTGTCGCCTCCATTGACTGACTGAAGATATTTATCTCCGCCGTGTCAGAGGGTGGAGGGGAAGAGGAGGAGAAGGCAAGTAGAGAGAGGAAGAGAAAGAAAGGGGGGTGATGGCATCTTAGAAAAAGACCTAATGCAATTATTAGAAACTTGACCACAAATGACAACTCATCTGGTGCTGGCTCTGTAATTAATTGTCTGCTAGCAGGAGCGCAGGGTTTTTTGGAGGATGAGGGGTGGGGTGAGGGGGGAGAGAGGCAGGCAGATGATTGTGAGAGGGCTAAATGACAGGTGAGGAGAGACAATGAGGTAAGATGAGTTAACAGCTGAAAGATCCTCTTTAGAGTGCAAGGGTTCGAAGACAGTGAAAACGGAACATGCACTGTGAGTGATAGAGGCCGAAGGAACGCACAGGTGAGACAACGAGAGGAAAAAGTATGCGATTAAAGAAGTGTATTAAATAAGGAGAGGCGAGGGAGAAAAAAAAGCTGGAATGAGAAAGCAGAAAAGTGCAGACAGTCTGATGGATCCAGTGACGATGTTAAATTGGTTATATTGACCTTGCCTGGGCTCAATTTAACACTCACACTTGTTTGTCTAGTTTTACTTAATTGACCTCAGATAACTAATTACCATTTCCTGGAACATCAGTACATTACTCTTTCTCTCTCTCTCTCTGTCTGTCTCTGACCCCTCCCTTTCTCACTTGTCATTCTTTGATAGGTCTTTCTGGCTTGTAGCTATTTCGAAGGAAAAAGAGAGGTAGTCTGCACACAAAGTATTGCAAGTTCCCAAAGATTTAATGATGCAGTGTTTCCTGTCCACCTTCAATATCTTTGGTGTGTCAAATGCAGACCCTAATGCCTGACGACTGTCTATTTTGCCTGACATAGAGCTAGAGATGCATGATATATCGACTCAATATCGTTATCGCGATATCACGTTGCGCAATATTATATTGAAAGTGTCGCAATAAGTATGCAGTATTTTTTGGAGCGCTGCATCCTGTCCGTTGGCTGTGTGGCTTAGTTGTGTTCGATTTAGAGCCCGCTTGAAACGCTATAACGATCATGTTTCATTGGCCAGTTACCGTGCCACTTGCACATGTTAGTACTAGGGTTGGGAACCGTTTGGATTTTTACGATTCCGATGCCGAACCGGTACTTTTAAAACGATTCCGATTCCTAAACGATTCCTAAACCGATTCTTGAAAAACTGAAAAATGACATAAAAGAAAGGCTTTTTATGGAGGTTTTTTTTTTTATTGAAAATTATTTAAATTTAACAATATATTAACGTTTTAAAGTACTTAAATATATAATAAGTAAACCTAAGTCACCTAACGCACAACTACAATAATTTAACAAATAACAGTTACACTATTAACAAGTAACAACAAAATAAATGTTGTTGAGTTGGTATGCCAACCAGCTTCAAACTTTAGCAGTTCTTTTGCAGAAAAATGACCATATTTGCCTTCTCTGGCAAGATACTACACCTCTCCTGACTTATGGCATGTAGGCCTATAGGAGAAAACTCTCTCAGACGGTGTCCAAGAGGTCTGTACACACCCAGGTATAAGTTTGAAAGGGCAGACAATTTGGGGAGGCTGTCTCGCCTCCCCCACCACCAGGCTACAGGGTCTTGTCTTGAACGATAGACTAGCAGAGTAAGTGTAATGTTTACTAGCGATCACGTGCAGTCAGTGAATTGTTAATATGCTTTTACGTCCGTTTTGGTGAGCCCAGAGGGAAAATATGCCATTTTAAAAGTAGCTTACATATACGGTAGCTAGCTAACGGTAGACTACAGAGAAAGTGTGATATGTTTACGTCCGTTTCAGAGCGTGTACAAAAAGCCGTCTATCAGCTGTGATAGTAGAGTGCATGTCGGGGGAATAGCGCGGACCGCAGCGCTTCACACCGCATGGCCGAACGCGTCATTTGGCAGAAAAGGGAGAAAGAAAAAAAGAGGCTGCCGCTGTCCGGAGCGACAGAGGGAAAATATTTCAGTCGGAACCGAAATGAGGAACCGAAATTCGCGTTCTAATCCGGTCCGAATACTACAGTTTGCGTAGGAACCGGTACCATAGTGGAACCGGGTTTCGGTACCCAACCCTAGTTAGTACACGTCAGCGCACGGGTCCACTACGAGACAAACCCTATGTAGCGCACCACGTGTGTGCATTTTTCGACAGTGACAGTGTAAGTGAAGAAATAGATAGACAACAAAACAGAATGAATCAGAAAAGTGAAAGAAAAGTTATGTCCTGTTCTCTTTATTTATTTATTTTATACTGTACAACCAGTAAAACATGTCCTGTTCTGTCTGACATGGTCGTTATTTATCTATTCATGTTGTACCAGTCCAACCAGTCAGTTGAAATAAACCTTGTCTTGTAAAAAAAACTTGTTTAATTTGTTATATATCTATTTTGATGTGTTTTCCCTTAACTTTTGTAATTTTACATATGTTTAAAAATATTGAAATTAATATCTATATCACCATATTCATAATCAATATCGCAATATCACATTTTGTCAATATCATGCAACCCTAAATAGAGCTCAACAGTGTGGTCCTGGAAGTAAAAATCCCATTGATTTTCTCCATAAGGATTTAGATTATTAGCCATAATGTCTAAACCATCCGTGGTAGACTGACCATGAGCTACGTGGTTGTGATATGAAAGTTTCTGCTCCTGTAGAAGCTAGAAGTCTGTATAACATCAACCTTGTTTTAAGAAAAACGTGTTTTAGCCGCGATCTTATGGCGAAAAACTACCTAACAGCGACGTCTCTGATTAGTCCATCTCGCTGTTACCATAGAAACGTTTGCCGTACCGGCGAAACAGCGAACGGCAAGAGCGAGCTTCTACCATTGATGTCTATGATCGTTTCTGTACACGGTCTTGTACCTTTGCCTTTTTTGCCTTTTTTTGCGCCGAATCAAATGTTTTATGCTCACTAGTAACTACTGATCTCGTAGCTGGTGTGCTTGGTGCCAGACTTAAAACTCTTTATATAAGTCATTTTTTAAACGTCAATAAAACAATTGAATGGGGAAAAACACTTCCGGATCCAGAGATGTTAATAAAGTGGGCGGTCACTGTTGAGCTCTATTAAAGGTTGTAAACGTTGCGTCATAAACATTTTGAGAGCTTACAATATTTACTCTCTTTTTTCATTTGCTGAGTTTGTCCTGCACCTGTATCCATGGTTATGTATTTTTATTTTTTTTTTAAAGATATTTTTTTTAGGCTTTTCCCTTTATTAGTAGTAGAGACATGGGATAGAAATGAAAGGGGGAGAGAGATGGGGGATGACACGCAGCAAAGGGGAGCAGGTCGGATTCGAACCCGTGCCGCTGCAGGACTCAGCCAACATGGGGCGCACGCTCTTACTGGGTGAGCTAGAGGCTGCCTCCCCATGGTTAAGTTTTGACTTGCCTGGTAAAGAATTTGTTTGCCACTTCATAGATCTTAGGTCCAGGATCAGTGTTTCTTATTGAGAATGTGTGTGTCAGAGCTGACATGCAGCCTTGTGTGAATCGTAGAAATACACAACTTTGACTTGTGGCTGTATCTTGAGACACTAAAGACCCAGAACATCGATTACTTTTTTCACAACAGATTTTTGACATGTGACCGTGGGAAAAGCACAGGTTTAAATGATGAAATTAAGGAAGGATGGCTGAATTCTGTTTCAGGGTCCCGGTATTGTGCATGTTTACACTTGAACAGAACCGAGCAGTGGTGGCAGAGGTGGCCTAAAGGTTAGAGAAGCGAGCTTCTGACCGGGAGGTCGGTTCAATCCCCAGACCAACAGGATAAAAATCTGGGTGGGGAAAGTGAAAGAACAGCGCTTTGTCCCTCCCTCATTACCACCACTGAGGTGCCCTTGAGCAAGGCTCCAGTGGAGCTGCTCAGTGGCCAGCAGATCAGACTGTGGTTGTACTGGGCAGCTTCCAGGTATGAATGTGGAACTGTGTGAATATGACAGGTCGTCGTTGCAAATGAGAAGTTGTTCTCAATCGACTTACCTGGATAAATAAAGGTAAAAAAAAAAAATATAGTATATGTAAATTAATACATTAATATTTACACTGTATATAGCACTAAGTAAGATTTTTAATGTGCCACAAGTTCCGTTTCTTGATTGAGGGCAAACTCCTTCTACGTAGCAAGCCTGTCACAGCGTATCAGGAATCACTGATGGTCTGCTTCATTCCTGTCTTTCTATGTCTTCACTTCATCTCTCTCCCCATCACTTTTCCCTCCCTCCCTCCCTCCCGCCTGCTGTGTGCCAGGGCTATAATGTGCTCCTATGGTTGTAGTAAGCAGGCCACAGTGTCTCTGAGGCCTTGTGCTACACCACCATTACTATCTGGCTTGCCTCCACTACAAATTGGATGAACAGGCACTGACACATTTTCAATATTATTACATTAAACCAAGTGGATTTTGATTGATAACCTAATATTGGCCTAATGCAAAACATCAATCATGGCAAGTATATTAATTATTTAATATTGTGGCGTAATTCAGAAATCGATGCTGCCTCTGCGTTGAAGGCACTGAAAACGGAGGGAGGGAGGGAGATAAGGAGAAAAGGAAAGCTCTGTCCCTGAAGACCTCAGCAGATTATATGATGTTTTGAAAAGAGATATGAGGAGTGTGTGTGTGTGTGTGTGTGTGTGTGTGTGTGTGTGTGTGTGTGTGTGTGTGTGTGTGTGTGTGTGTGTGTGTGTGTGTGTGTGTGTGTGTGTGTGTGTGTGTGTGTGTGCGTGTGCGTGTGTGTGTGTGTGTGTGTGTGCGCGCGCCTAATGGAAAGAGCGATCCCTGCGCCCGGGTGCGGACAGTGCTGGACAGCTTGCCCTTGATGACGTCAAGACAACAGATGACACAGTGGGAGATTAAATGCAAGTGAAGAGCTTAATAAAGGTTGGATCACAAAAATAAAAGACAAGGTAATAAAAAGGAGTGCAAGGGGAGAGAGAGGGAAGAAAGAAAAGCACAAGGAAATGAGTGGAAAAGGAGGAATCGAGCGCTGCGTCTCCCCTGTGTTAGATTGTTTCTCACTAATTGCGCTTCATTAGCGGATTACACACACTGTCACCAAGGTAACAAATGTCTTGCTGTCTGGTTGCCCGGGCGCCCATCATGTATAATGAATGTGGCGGGGTGTTTGTCAGAATGTAATGTAATTACAGCTAGATGAAGTTTGCCTTAAGTGGTTGACTTGTCTGCATGTGGCTCACTGACAGCGCAGAATTAACAAGCAAACATCCGTTCTTCGTGACTTCTTCTCTCCTTGTTTCTTACTTTTGTTAACATTTCTGTTGAACGTTTCGGTCATTCCTTCATACCAGTTTTTAGCAATGTTGATGATGTGGGAATGGCTTAGGTTTGTGGGCACACTGGGTATGGGACCTGGCCGGATGGATGGATGGATGGATAGATGGATGAAAGTGGGGAGGGAGGGAGAGAGGGGGGTGGAGGGTGGGATGGATTAGACAGTATGTAATTTTAGAGATGGTGTAGATTTACACTGTGATGCTGCTGGCTGCATTAGCAACTGAAGCCTGTCGATAAGCCTTCCTCCTTCTTAGCACGCACACACACACACACGCACACACACACACACACACACACACAGACACACACACACACACAGACACACACACACACAGTGAAACGCTATGGCCAGGGTGGAGTTGTCAGTAATGGGGGCCAGAGTTGCATGGAGAGTGCTGGGATCGGGGACGGGGCTGTTTGGGTTCTCTTGATCTGTTGATTTCCACTATTACAAATTTGAAATGTGCCAAAATCGCATCTATTATTTACTGCCAATTTGCTCTTTTTAAAACCAACTGCTCCCTCCTCCTCTTTCACTTCCTCGGCTCGCCATTCTGCTGTTGCTACACTGATAATCGTACACACGTTTTTTTTTTATTATTATTATTAATTCACACCGATAATAAGCTCCGAGTTCTTTCTCTGTACTGGAAATTATTATTATGACCGGCAACAGTGAGGTGACCATATTGGTTAACCTCTGTCTGGTGTGGATGCAAACACACACAAACATCCACAGCACTTCAGTCTGAAAGGTTACGTTTACGGTAATTCTTCATTATCTATTTTTTTTCTTCTTTTAAATAAACAAAACCTGTCATCGAAATCAATATCTTGCATAACCACTCTGCTCATTGTCAAGCAAAAATGCCAAAAAAACACAGTTTTTAGCTTCTCAAATGTGAATATATGCTGTTTTTCTTTATTCTCTAAGAAAAACTCAGTATCTCTGGACTGATGGTCGGACGCAGACCTTTTCAGTTAATTTTATCATCTTGCGCTCTGGAACCCTATGATGGGCAGTTTTCTTTGTCATTTTCTGACATTCTATAGAACAAACAATGATTCAATTGATTGAGAAAAAAATGGGTAGATTAATTAATAATGAAAAAAATAAATGCTGCCCTAATTCTAGCTAATCAGAATTAGCTACAGGTATTGTTCCAATTCAGTGAGAACAACTATTCAGAAATTGGTTCAGAAATGTTAATTCAAGCACACTTAGAGTAGAGTTTGTTATTCTGTGTCTCTCGTGCGTATTAATGCGTGTATTTTTTCGGTATATGTGTGTGTGCGTCTGTAAAAAAAAAAGTGTGTCTGCGCTTTATTTACAATTGTGTTGTTGTGTTGCAGGGACCCCGCGAACATCAAAGGCAGATTAGAACATCTGGTAAGTTCTATTTGACTTACCCCCCCCCCCCACACACACACACACACACACACACACACTTTGAAATCTGCATTTGTAATGAAACCTCCGGAATTGGAGCTGAATACCTGCAGCTAACGACAGGCAGGGAGAGAGGACAGAGAAAACAAGGATAGAGGGAGGGTAGTGTCGACCCTAGGGCCTGGTCCACCTTTTATATTAGCGTTTCACACACACAGGTTATCCACTCAGTTCTCCCTCATTTTTGCATTTAGTTGAGGATATTTGCAGGATTTCTACATGTGTGCATATCTGTTTGCACGTGGATGTATAAAAGGACAATTTCTTTTTACCTTTCAGACACACAAACACGCACGCATGCACACACACTCCCTCTCTCTTTCTCCCTCTCCCTCCTTCTGTCAGCATGGGGCCTTTCCTCAGTCTTCTCCCATCCATGAATCGAGGGCCTGCTGGAAACACTCTCCCGGGAAAGCCCTGAAAATTTAATGGCCAACGTTTCTCTTGCTACTCGCTTTAATACGGGGTCAGAGTGCCGTGCAAAAAAGTGAAAAGGTTCTCTCTCCTCTTTTTGGGTGGGAAGGAACCGAGGTTTGATGTGCCCCATATTCCAGGGGATAAATTATAGACAGGGGTCAGCGAGGGTCCCGACTCTCTGTGGATGTCACATGCCCTCCCTCCTTTGCCTCCCTGCATACTAAACCTGCAGCTCCCAGCACCTTACGCAAATGACCCTGAATATGCCACACAAATGACTGACCCCGAAATTCAAACCGTTGGCAGTAACTCTCCACTGGAACGAGTAGCAGATCAGATAAAGTAGACCTCGGATTTTAACATCGTCAAACTCCTTCGCAGAATTGTTCCTATAATGTTATTATTGCCTGTAATCAAACTCTGATTGAAGTGGGATATAAGAGTTGAGTGGTTTTGCCTGTATTTTGCTCACCGTTTACATCAAAACTGCATTGAGTTGCTCCCAAAGTGCATTAATGCAATTGTTTCATGAACAATTATAATACAGTTATTAATTATTTATCTAAAGCATTGTGTTGCACTTACGGCATGTGAGATAGAGAGGCACTGGTTAGGTAAAGTGGTCTTTTTGGTTAGGTAAAATGGTTTTGTCTCCAAAACCATTCCCTCGTTCACTAATTCACTGCTCGCTACTTTTTTGCCCACTGTAGAACTTTTTGAGGGCACTATGTAGTGCATAGATTTTTGACTCCGAGTTCAGACACTTAAATAAAATGACGGTCATTAAATATAGTGCACGACATAGTAATGGTGTAGTTTGGCTTTGGAGATGTCTATGGGTGGGTCTGGAGGTGTGATTGATGTTGTACTCCATAAAAGGGGGTGTGAATTATTCAAGAGAGGATTACATGCATAAACAGCATTAATCAATATGTGTATTGGCAGTTACATCTTGGCAAACATTAGGTAATGTGTGTCTCATGTGGAGATGAGTCTCCCTCTTAAAGGCAAGTGGAGGAATGTGAACTAATTTCCATAAGACATAAGTGATACTAGGGCTGGGCAATATGGCAAAAAATGTCAAATCACGATATATTTTCCCATTTTGATCGAAATCAATATTCATCACAATATCATTTCTTTGCTGATTCTGCCCGTTAAAAAGTGCGTCCTAACTGAATCCGGAATAAAACACAGGTTTAATTACACTTTAGAATATAGTTTATTAACATATAAAATAAAAAAACGTGCCTTTCCGATAATCAGCACAATGTTTTTGTTGAGATCTCACATTACAAATTCACATTATGAGACGCCCCACTGGTCAACAACAGTAGTGCCTTTTACTGGCAACAGAAAATTAAGTAGTAGCCAGCTATTTTTGTCATACAGAGTCATCTTACAATTACGTTTTCCTTTTTGTGTCTGCAAAATAAACAAGTGCAAACTAAGTGAGCAGTCAGTTTTGGCTACATTTCTTTTGATTTAGTAAACAACCTAAAACGTCTTACATTAAAAGCAACGTAAACGATCTGCTCCTCGTCACTTTTATAAAATCCGAACCATTATCACACAGCTGACGTCGTGTAACCCTTTTTATCAACAATGTCTTCAGCTTGAGAGGATAGCGCAAGTTCATGTTCACCATGTCCACCATCACTTTCTTTGGCCTTGGCTCCAGTTTAGCTCATTTCTTCTCCCTTTTCCAACTTCACCTTCTTCTCCATACCCAAATCTGAACCAAACCTAATCCCTAAGCATAACTATGGATAGGGGTGCTACCCATTTTAACAGGAGGAAAACACTCGACGGGGGAACACATTTCCATACAATACCGGCAACAGACAAACGCTCACAATAAAAACCCAGACTGTAGTTGTGTTATCGGGTAAATATGTCCAAAGCTGACCTGAATTTTATCGTGATCCAGTTTTGAGATCGTTTTATCACCCAGCCCTAAATGATACTGGGTCAGTATTAAGGGTGGGGGAAAAATCGATACAGCATAGTATCGCAATATTTTCTGTGGCAATACTGTATTGATACACAGACGCCAAGTATCGATCTTTTATTATATATGTGTTGGTCAGTTTGTCTGCTTGACAATCTGATTTTGCAGCAATACAATTGAAGTGAGATGAACAAACAGAGAAATCTATCTTTTTAGATGAAACAGAAGTTTCCTTTTGGGGACACAATTTGAAATTGGGAAATATTTGAAGTTGGAAAAAAGTTAATGAATTGCAATATATCGCAGAATATTGCAATATGTTTAAAATCGCAATAATATCGTATCGTGACATAAGTATCGTGATGATTTCGTATCGTAAGGCCTCTGGTGATTCCCACCCCTAGTCAGTATATAGTCCAGACAAATATGATGTACTGTATGTACATTATATATGCAAAGATTTTTCATGTTTTCACATTTACATCTGGCGAGAGTTACCTTGAATTGTATATCTGTGTATCATATTATCAATTTATTCTAATTCACTAAAGTTAAACAGAACAGTAGTACTGGAATATAATCTAGATTGTCTTTTTTTACACGTCATGTCCTAGGGTATTGCTTAGTGAGTAAATTTTCTGTAATGCTTCTTGGCAGGGGTTAGTGCAGCTAGTTTGCGTGTGTGTTTTGTATAGTTTTTTGCACCAAGTGGACCTATAGGAGCAGATTATAATATGTTTGCATTTGATTCTTGGTCTTTATTAGGATCAGCTCAGAGTTAAACATCTCTCACACACACACACACACACACACACACACACACACACACACACACACACACACACACACACACACACACACACACACACACACACACACACACACACACACACTGGTATGTTTACCCGTGCACATTTTTTTGTATTTATATGTCTGGGGGAATTTGAATACCTGAATACTGAGTGTTTGAATTTATGGGTGTGTTTATGCTTATGGGGAGATTGCACCCCAGTAGTCAGCTACCTGGGGAGCGCAAGACTCTTATTACGATTCGGGACAGAGAACTGTAAATAATGGAGCTTGTCTCCCTCTGAGGGAGAGTTGCAGGGCTGTTCGAAAGGCTGGTTCCCTCTATACCACACACATATATCCCTGCAGATTTCTAAACAGGCATTTATGGCTCTCTGTTGATGTAGTGCTCTTAAGATTAGTGCAACAACCATATTGACACTTGTCATGGTGTCGCCAAGCTCAAGTCACAATACCCTTTCAAGCAGCTGCCTTGGACCTGGTCTCTATCAAGGAATTGCTTTTTATTTTTACTTCCTAATATTAATTTAAATAATTTGCATTAGTTGTCAGAAACTCTTCCGGTGTTTACTCATAACAACAAAATATTTGTAAGATTGTCACACAGTGACAATCAAATGATTCTTGCGCTTGATTTTTCATGATGAATACTAACGTTGCATCCTCCTGTAAAGTTAACAGTATGAGTGAATGACTGGTGCTGTAATTAGGTGGCCAATTAAGATTTATGTGGTCTGAGGTTTGTGTTATTGTTCATGTTTGTTTTGTTTTTCGTATTTCAACAGATTGACTGAACGCGATCAGTAGCGATGCAGAGAAAAAGACTGAAGTTAATTGCTCCCACTGCTCTGCGTTAGTTTCTGCTTTTGTACACGCACACACACACACACACACACACACACACACACCCACACACACACACTTGGATGATTCCTTGCTCTGGGAGAAATGGAGCGATAGCGAAAGAGGTGGCCTACAGCAGCTAATCAGTCCAGATGCACAGCTTCTCAGAGCGAAGTAGAAGAAAGCCAGCAGCTCAATCAATACATGAGGAATCGGCCTCATCAGGATTACTGGCTCAATCAGCAGCTGTACCCATCGTTCCACAACACACACTGGAAGAACGGGGGGGAGAGAGAGGTAGCTCGGCCCTGGGATGGGAGTTTGAATAGAGCGTGTTAGTGGAGAGCAGGGGAGGCTGGTTTACAGGTCAGTCCAGGGTTTCAGGTTGAGTTGAGGTCATGATTCACAGAAAACTGAAATGACACATCTGTGTAGTCATTGGATAACATGCTGAGTCTTGATGGGACATTGCCGGCCTTTCGTAAAAGCAATAAGAAAGTCCTTTTTAAAGTTTGTTTATAGAAACATTATGATTTTAAATTGTATTAATGAAAGATACATTGTTTAGGGGGAATAGTTTGCATATGACTGGTAATTTAGGAACACATAAAGTGTTTCTGCGCTATTCATAAGCTTAAATTGATACCTTAAAGTCTTAATGGTTGTCCAGTAACCCTCAATTTCCCTGCAGGATTTCTTACCTATAGTTCACCCACGCTGTGTTGTCCCTCTGATAGAAGTAATTTTGGTTTGTAGTCTGTAAATAATTCAAACCATTGTTGCCTAAATGGCGTTCAAACACTTTAAACTGTTGATGCAGGGGTGCTCTGCATCACAAGAAAGTGTTTGTTTTATCCGAAAAAGGTAGCATAGAAACGAGGGGTCACCAGACTGCTGTACACATGGCTTTCTTCAGGGCTGGCTGATGTCGCCCCAGTGTCCCTTGGTGAGTTGAAGAGTTTACTGAGGCAAATAGCCTTGTTGGCCTACTGACAGACAGGCAACAGCAGCTGTAGTCAGGACAACACACTCACACCAAGAATGTGACAAACTGGTCTCACTGCAGTGAGTTGACTTTGAGTCGCCTTAGTGTAAAACACAAGGAGTTGAGGAGAGTTCAGAGCTCAGAATGATATATTAGCGTTCCTTTTTTTTAAATTCTGCGTCTTTAATTGTCTCATTAAACACTTTCTCTTCATCTCTCACTATATCTCTTTCTCTCTCTTTGTATTTCTTTGTCTCTGTCTGTCTTTCTTCCTCTCTAATATGATTTTATAGGATAAAGAGGTGAAAACAGCTCAGAGAGAAAGATTCTGTGCAGATAAAGGAGTGGAAGGGGAGGTGGTGGGTGTTGATAATCTGCAAACAGATTTCCATGCTTATTACACTAATGATTTCATGATATTTGATGTGGCGGCGGGGGTTGGAAGGATGTGGAGGGGGTGGGGTGGTTTCTTTCTCTCTCTCATCTCGACGGCGCAGCTAAATGATGGAGTAATTTGAGTGACCTCTGACTCAGGGCAGGCCCACACGTAATTGCATGTCATTCTGGCACGGGGAGAGGGGGGGCGCTCCACAAAGTATCCCCCCGTTTGCCCCTCCTTTCTTGCATACCACTTGTTTTTCTGTCTCCTTTTCATGTGTCCCCATCACTGTCTTGCTCTCCATGTTGTTGCCTGTCTCACTGTGGCCCGCTCCTTGAGTATTTCCCAAAAAAAAACACCCCCCACCCCAAACAAAAGAAAGATTACATTAATTTTCAAATGATGATATTACATTAAGCGCGGAGATCTCATATATCAAAACGTGAGAACTACTCCCTTACTGTATGTGCTTCATCTTAATGGTATCGCTGGATGTCAAGGGCATGGAGGAAATTAAATCGGAAAGTGCAGATAGACCAAAGAAGATATTATCTCTGGATGATTGCAGTTTTGATAGGTATTCCAGTGAATTTCATTTTCTCCGGATGGGGAGAAGATGAGTTAGCCTGCACATTTGCTCATTTTTCTTCTACATGATTTATGTGAGTTGAGTATAAAACTCTCTCCCCCCCCCTACCGCCTCCCCCTTTTATCAGGAACACATACATGAATGCGCACCCACGCACACACACATGCACATGGTGTAGTAAATTACTGCCTTTGAGTTGTATCTTGGCTGGGGCAGTTTATCTATGTATGTGTACTTCTTGTATGGTTGTATGTGGGCAAACTGCAGTGCATAGGGTTTTGTGTATTTCTATGCACGTGCATGTTTTAGTGTGCGTGTGTTTGTATGAATACACGCGCCTGAGATAGCAGCAGAGCCATCAGCGGGAATGATTCCAGGAAGACGGGGGAGTGTCATTACTCAGACTTGTTTACATTCTAAATACGTAATGAAATCTTGTTGGTAATAATGACGGGAATAAAAGTTTGGGAAATTGTAAAAGTGGTGAAGTTTGAGAAATGAGCCCCGGCCTGTGAAATAGCATTTGGGGGCAGGAAACGACATTATTATGCAGTGCTCCTGCCTGACTGAGACATGAAGATGAACTGCTGGCGGGCCATAAAATGCTGTTAGCCCTAGCCTGAAGTATGGCACATTGTAAAAGAGCCCTGATCCCATATTGCCATTATATATAAAAGTATAGCCATACACAACATTATTTTTCATATAAGATGAGCTCAGATACAGTGGCCCAGGCCCCCCAAATACATACACTGATAGGCAGATTTTTTTCCCCCCCTTCTTATAAAATATATAAATAAACATATTGCCATGGAACCCATCTCTGCCCTGATCTTATAGACCCGATATTAAAAACAGAAATATTGCATTTTCTAGGGGCTCTGTTTTCCCCTGTCCTCTTTTGGGTATGGGATATATCTGTGTGTTTGTTTGGGGGAGTGGGAGGGAGGCGTAGAGGAAGAAAAGATGAGGACGAAGCCTGAGCAGAATACAACGAATGAAAGAAAATGGAAACAGATGAAGACTTTAAAAATATAATGAGATGAATATTGAGCATATCAACTCCAGCATAAAGAGAGTTAGAGAGAGTGTATATTGAAACTGTTTATTGACAGATAATAATGGTTACAGTGGTGCAATTAAGATTAATGTTACAGTAGATGGACTCAAGATAGTGTTTTGGAGATATTTGGAACTGTGAGGTTAGTTTACTCAAACCCACATTTCATTCATGTATTCATTTATTTATTACTTCAGATTCTTTACTTTTAAGGTAGGGAGCAGGAAAGCGGGGATAATGTGTGACAAAGGTCCCATTCACCATGTTTACAATACTGTTATTTATCTGTTAACCTTGATCATTTTGTTCTGTTAAACTCTTTGTTTAAAACACTAGTTTTATAATAATTTGAAATAATCACAAACTTTTAGAGTAATTTCCCTGAAATATTTTGGGAGGCTGGCTCTTTGGTCAATTATTTTACCAAGAGGACATAGAGACATAGACAAAGTCACTAATCTATCCTCCTAGATTTTTTGTGCTTCATTCTAACAATGGGCACACGCCATTTTAACAGAGTGCATGCAATTCGGCTTCCCTCAGCACTAAGATAACTTCAATTATGTTTAAAACCAATCATCTTCAGTGATATGGGGCGAATTATGTCAAAATGAATAAATGTGTCAATAAAATGACACAAAATTATTTTTGTTATTGAGTTTCTTGGCACTACATTCCTTATTTTCAGTGGGAATTAACTTGAAAGGGTTTTAAAGGACTGAAAGCAATGAAGTCACTGTGCAGTGGATGAATATTTGGCTGCTCACCTCATATTGCTTTAAAAAAATAAGCGTAGCTATGACTGTGTGATATCTATTTAATCAAATCTATATTTATTTGAATGCATGTTTACAATGAGATAATAGCTCAATCTTTCAGCAGTAATCTTCCTATAACTATGGTAGTATTATACATGGCATATACTGTACATCTAATGTTCTGTTGAGTTGAGTCTGTGGTAGAGATGAGATGAGCCTCACTGGCTTCGCTCCTCAGAGCTGCCTGAGAGATGATGGTTTACTGTCTGCCGATTGCGGAGTTCAACTAATCATCAGGAAGACCAGCAGGGCTTCGCTCTGATTCTCTAACCTAGAGTATCTGTCTCACCCTTCATTGCTTCATTGTCCCGCACTCTCCCCTTGGTCTCCTCCTCACTTCCTCAGTTTTTGTTCATGTCTCACCTGAGCCTGAAACTATCTACAATATCCATATTCATAGAGTAAATGATTATAGAAAAACAAATGGATGGACAGATTATGTCCGGAGAGGGTGACTAAAAGTAACTCAAAGTGTTGCTTGTGTTGTGTCTAATGTCTCTTTCTGCTTAGTCGTTATTTATTTTTGTTGCGTTGGTATGCTAAAGGGAGTTATTCATCTGGTGACAAAGTGGTCTGACCGCAATCTGGCCAGATCGGCCTATCGGACCTCTGCTCTTCTTTTCTAACAGGCATTTATTCAGCTGCTGACCCACCATACTTTGCTTTGTCTAGCCGGCCTCAGGCCCAATAATAATATTAAAACTAGTGCCTTGGACCAGAGCATAACTACCAAAAGATGAAATCTCCTGCATGCGGTACCTCATCATACATAGTGTGGCATTGTTTTTACCAAGCCGAGTGAAGGTTATTTATTTTTCTAATGGAACATGTTTATTTTTGACTAATGGGACAGACGCTGGGCACTTATGCTCAGCTAAGCATGTCTCAGTGTGTCTGTCGTCGCTATGGTGAGGTAAGGGAACAAGCTGGAGGCCTTCCGTGAGCATACAGGACTTCCTGTCCCATTTAGGGCAAGAGTTAGCCCGAGTCAAGCGGGTGTGGGTGTCAGAGCTGGCAGTAATATCCCAATAACAGTAGATTCTATTATGACAGCTACTTGAGAAGAAGGATGTTTTTAAAAAAGGTTTTCTTTAGAGAGAGATAAGAAAGAGAGAACATTGTCTACTGCATGTTAGTGATAACAAAACCTGAACTAGACATGTATGACGAGATTTCATTGCATTCAGAGAGGGCTCTTTCAGTGTTTCAGCTGAAAGGCACAAAGAGAAACATAATCTCAAAGCATGGGCACATAATATTGAAATAAGTATTGCTAGATATAACGGGGCAACACATAAGGCGTTGGTATGCTCCAACCAAAGTTGTTCTCAGAGGGTCACAGCGATTGGCCAGGTGTGTGAAGGACAGGAAGGGCAGGATTTGAACTTCTCTGTCGAGCCCTTTTTCATTCTTCACAACCCTATTTCAGTGCGTACAATTGAGTGCAACACTATGAATTCCCTCCAGGAAGAATTGTCTGAAACAGGGTGCCATTATCCTCATATTTAAACAATCAGGGTGCCGTTATCCTCATATTTAAACAATCAGGGTGCCGTTATCCTCATATTTAAACAATCAGGGTGCCGTTATCCTCATATTTAAACAATTGCTGAAGCTCAACCCTCTTTATGATGGTCAGCTTGTCACCTTTGAATGTTGCCTCTTGGAAAACAGCCATAAACACTTATGCATCCAACGTGGTTTGATGACATGTTGTACAAAGTACATTTTGAGCCTATAAGACTGCCGTGGCTCAAAAAAAAAAAAAAAAAAAGTCTGTACATTTCTACTTTCTAAAAGCTCCTCTCTTGACGGATATATCTGATCCCGTGTGTCTTTTGGTCCCCTCTATGTCCATATTCTTTTTCTTCATCTTTTAATTTCTTCCTCACCGTCCCTCTTTTTCACACTCAACCTCATTTTGTCTGCAATAATTCCTGAGCTCTGAAGAAAACAAAGGCAACATTGTGTGTCTGTCTTCCTTGTCTTTTGTCCCCCTCTGCCTGTCTCCCCTCTCCTCACAGTGTGATAATCTAGAGCCCCTGTAAGAAAGTGCTGCTCATATCTAACACACACTCCCACCTTACTCCCTCTGTCTCATCTTTGTTTGTGTGAGTCGGAAAGGCGCAGTTCTAATTGAGGGGCGAAGCCACTTCAGATGCAGCGGGTGCCTTTTTCCCAGTGGGGGGAACACAGATCTGCCTCTGGGGAGCACAATTAACGCCTTTTTATTGTTTACTAATGAATTACACACAGACGAAGCTGGCATGCATGTGTGAATTAGAAAGAAAAATAGAGAGTTTGTTGGGAAGCAAAAAACATGCAATGTTGTGTACTATATGTCCACTTGTGTGTGTGTGTGTGTGTGTGTGTGTTCTGTATCATTATGTTTGCTTAGTTGTAAGTTGACTTCTGAGTACCTTTTTATATCATTTGATAATTTGATATTAATTAGCCTGTTTGAGCCTTATGTAGTTCTTTAGGCAGGAAGTACACACTTGTCCTGATTTTAATTTTTTTTTATCTCTTTCTTAACTGCATTTATTGAAAGAGTAATTCTATGCAGAAAAGTTCTGTGATGTTCCCTGCTAAAACGTTTAAGCACACCTCTGGCCACATGCCAATCATTGATGTTAAAGTAGGTGTTTTTCCATTGACAGGGTGATAGGAAGTAACTGCTTTGACATCAGTGATTTGTGTCGTAAGAACAGCAAGTTGCTTGAAATTTTTAACAGCGACAGACAACGCAGCAGCAGTTTGCTATCCTGTGTCCGAATCAGTGTTGTATTACCCACAGCTGGCTGGCCTGTGTGTGTTTGTGTTTGCCTACATTGAGGATGCATGGACTTACACATGCCTTAAGGCCAATGTAAACAAATGCTAATGTAATTACTGAGGGGGGCGTCGTAATAAACTGTAACTAAGATGACTGCACAGCACACAATGATCAGTTTAGTTAAGATGTGATGTGTTATTGCTTTAAATGACTGGTTGTACCAAGACTGATTCCTGTGTCGTTCTAATTGTTTAGCAGGCTAAGCCCTGTGCCATTTTCCTACGTTTGAATCCTGCCCAGGACCTTTATTTTATGGCATATAATCCTTCTTTTTGCTGTAAAGAAGATACCAAAAAAGAAGAAAAAAATGACTAAATTGTGCCCTAATCATTTGTTCATGAGAAGGAATAGAAAGTGTGTGTTTTTATACGTCTGTGTGTGGGTGAAGGCCTCAAGTGTTCTTCCTCTTCTCCAGTATAATAGTGATTAGTAATTTCAGCTGTCGAGCAGTGCCAGTGAGTGTTGTCCTGCTACAGGGGATACACACGCACACGCACACGCACACACACCCATGTTGCATTAAGTGTGCGTCAGTCTGTCTGCAGTGCCTGGATGTGCGTTCCATCTAGAATACAGCACCCTTACACCGCTATATTAAAGGGGGTCATTATATTTCCCTGGCTGCCACCGAAAAGTGACGTTTTTACAAAGTGACAAGTTTACAGTTTGATAAATCAGATTTTTTTTCTGTGGGTGGGGAAGCTGGGAGAAGGAATAGTGGGAGGAAGAGCCAGCTTGTCTGTGAAGGTGGAGGAGGAGGGAGGAAGCGCTGCCTGTCAGCGACGCCCCGGCCCTGTCGTCTAAATGATGCTCCCAGGCAGCGGATTCAGATCCCATCCCCATTAGCATTTAATTTCTCTCTAATCCTACACACAGTCTTCACCGCTGCATGGTAACGAGGGCCTCTGTGCCGTGGCAGCGCCGGGGAAAAAAACTCAGAGAGCAATCTGTAGCGTGCTCGCCTTTTACAGTTCCGCGCCCTGTCATAGCCATCATTCTTCCTTGACAATTAAGACCCTCAAATCTAATAGCAGTGATATTGGAATTACAGCAAGACCCTTTTGAGGGCATGTCAGGAGAAAGGGCTGCGCCTCCCAATACAGCTGTCAAAGCACAAGGCCCTCCCCCCGTTCATGCCTGCTAAGCGTTTCTGATGCGCGCGCGCGCGCACACACACACACACACACACACACACACACACACACACACACACACACACACACACGATAGGATGGGGAATATGTTGAGTCTTTGGCTGTGATCTTTGTAAAATGTGCTCTCTGTGCCCTCTTATCCAACTCTCCATAGACTTGTTAAAGCAGCTTTTGTTTTCTCTCTTTTCCTCTCACTCTCGCTCTTTGTCTCTAAATTTCTCTTCATCTCTTTCTCATTGATTCTCCCTGGTGTGTCAGAGATGTTGTTGCTTTCTGTTTTTCACCAGCAGGTTTATTTATTTATTTATTTATTTTTTATACAGATGATTAGACTAGGAGATTGGTGAAGTTGTCCCTTGGTGCTTCGTAAGGACAGTTTAAGGGAACATTCACTTTAATGTTAAAAATCATCATGGGTAAAACATATTTCAGCCTGATGGGCACAACAGTTTTAGAGCTAGATTACATACTGTAGATGCAGTTGTGTCAGTGTGGAGGCAGTCCCCAGTTATGAATTGCGCTTTGTGATATCTCAGGCAGCAGGGTGGTATTATAGTAAACAGGTAGATCATCCTGAGGAAAGCCTTTGTGTTAATGAGTGGAAGTCCTGCTTAACGTGCCCTCGAGCAACATACTTAGCCTTTGTGTAGTTGTCTAAGAAGAATGAGAAACTTTTTGTTCAGTTCAATTAAAACATCACATCATTATTGTTGACTAATTTTCTGTTTTTGTTTTACCTGTCTGTTACTCTTCTGCAGACTCCAGCAGAGCAGGCTAAAGTCCGAATGCACATGGTCCTTCAGGCTGCAGGTAAGTCGGTGACTCTTCCCTCAATTATTTTTCTTACAGTGTGGTTTAAAGCTGGTGCTGTAGTCTGACACTTGGCAGTGGTCACTCACTCATCCAGGGATGCTAACTTTAAGGCAGTGTGTAGATACTGTGTAGAGCTGCCTCAGTCTGTAGCAATAATATAATAATAGTTTTGAATTTTCAATTAGTTTTTATTTTAGTTTTAACTTTTCAATTTCAAGTTCAGTTTTAGTTAGTTGTCAGAGTGTGTAAGCTAGATTCAGTTTAGTTATTTTTTTTTTTTTTTTTTTTTTTTTTAGAAAGGTTTATTTTTATATTTAGTTTTACAGTTTTTTTAAATGTTTTTTTATGTTTGTTTATTTAGTTTGTTTTGTTAGGGTCAGGTATAATGTCTCAGAAGTATGTTGCAACATATACATTTGTATGTATGTATGTATGTACATGTTGGAGAATGGCCATGATGTTTAATGTTTTAATCTTTGCACTACTTCAGTGTCCAGAGTGCATGAGCAATTACAGCACAGCAGTTTCATGTCAGACCGTTCAATTTCACAAGAGTTGACAGAAATTCATGCAGTCTCCTTTTTCAGACCGTGTACTGTGTAGACATTTAGAGCGAGTAAGAGTGGTACCAGCAGAGTAACTAGGCCTTAGATTTGAAGGTGCTAATTTTCATCCCAACGCCTGAGGTCACCGCGGCCTCGGTTCATATGTAATGGTGTAAAACCTTGTTAATCTAGTAGTTTTGTTGTAAAATGTGCAAATATCAAGATATACATAATGTATATAAGGGAATAAAATATATAAACATTTTTAGCCATATTTCACAGCACTACCACACATTTTGCTGCAAATTGAAATGAGCTGTGAATGAGCCACAGTCTCATATAGGCACACTTGACAGTGGACCTGGACGGGTTTTGTACTTGTTTTCCCACACACAGCAAGACTCAAAGCACACACACACACACACACACGCACACACACACACGCACGGCACAAACACCACCACAATCTCTCTTTCACACAACACAAACACACACCACCACCACAATCTCTCTCTCACACAACACACACACACACACACACACACACACCACCACAATCTCTCTCTCACACAACACATACACAACACACAACACACACACACACACACACACACACACACACTCTCCTGTTCTCGCTCTCAGTGCTTCTGGGCCCATATTCACTGCAGCTTAATTTCAAACACTCCTCCCAGTACATAAGTCATAGATGTCACCATGCACGCGGTGTATATATTCCAGTGTGTATTCGAGGGGTAGAGTTGCGAGCCAGATGTGACAGGCAGAGATTGACTGTGGAGAAAGATGTCTTCATGTTTACAGTCATGCACACACACACGTACAATGGCCCAGCACTTCAGAACAGGGCTCTAATTTCACCACAGGAAATATATGAAAGAAGCAGGCATCTATACATCATCTATAAAGCACCCAGCAGCCACACACTTACCTCACTTGAGACTTGTTCTGCCTTACTGTAGGCCACAGAACAACGCTGCGATCCCTTTTTGTGATTTTACATATTTTTCAACTTTACATTTTCATGATACTTGGAATTGACTCTCATAGTCTACATGTGGGTATTATGTTTGCGAATGGGGGACAGTTTGACTTCTGTTTTCCCTTGCTTAATTATGTTCTCTATTATATATCAGACACCCCACACTCCCTGCCCTGCCATCCTAGACTAATAGTGCACTAATGGTGGTAAAGCAACATAAAATTGAGCATGTGGCTTTGAGTGCAGCGGGCCAGACTGGTGCAGACACAGGCCCAGGGCCAGACATGGAACTAGAAGCGAGGGTTTAATGCACTGGACATGTCGCTGGTTTTCCTCTCTTTCCTGGAGGCTTCCAAAAGAACAGGTTTATGGCTGAGTCAAAGATTGTCTTCACCAGAGAGCCCATTCTGGCCTGTATCAGGCCTTCGGGTGCCTGTGATCATGAAATGACACCGATTTGAACTTGATAAAGGAGTTTATATTTGGCACTTGGACTGATTTTTCAGTCATGTTTTCTGCTGCCTTTTCTCTGTTTGTGATTAACCATAGACTGCCCTTGCCAATTTATATCATGTTTGTATAACAAGAAATATAAGGTACTATATCTTTTTTTTTTCTCAAGTCCTCTGACCCTGCAGCTGCTAAGCCGCCAAATCTTCTAAATTCATCCGTCTCACGTTTCTTCTTATTTTCTCCATTTGCTTTTCTCTCGTGGCTCTTCGTCTATCTGTCCTCTCACTCTCCGTCTTACTGTCTTTGTTCCAGTGTTGTTAGTGGACAGAGGAAGATAGGGAGGGATGGAGGGCGAGAAGGAAGCAGCAGATGTTGGGAGGTTGTGTGAATGTTAATGTCCTGACGTAGCCGTGGAGCTTAACCCTCCTCCTCCGTTCCTCTCTGAGCGCCCGCCAGGCTTTTTCTCCCGGGGTCTCCTGACATCCTTAAAGCCCGTGGCTCTCCTCCCCACTTCTCTTCTCTCCTCCACCTCTTTCTCTCCCATCCCCTCCCTCCCTCCTTTTGTCCGTCTATGGACTCTCTCTAGTCAGTAGAGAGCAGATCATCCCATGGCTAAAGCGGCTCAGGCCTTTGTGTTGGGGGGCTCTGTGGACCTGTAATGAGCCCCCTCGGCTGGCCCGTTGGCCTGCTTAACGCTCACTGGGGGCTTTGTGTGTGTGTGTGTGTGTGTGTGTGTGTGTGTGTGTGTGTGTGTGTGTGTGTGTGTGTGTGTGTGTGTGTGTGTGTGTGTGTGTGTGTGTGTGTGTGTGTGTGTGTGTGTGTCTGTGTGTGTGTGTGCGCGCGCGGTGGGATGATGAGGTGAGAGGAGGAGGGCAACACTGGCCCCCAATGAAAGAGCTGGATGGATATGTTTATGGGTCACTTCCTGCTTGGCCTACATATCAAACACACACACTACACCTCATATTTCCAAGACAAATTCACTTGCTAATTTATTCAATAATAAGATTATTTTTCACTGTCATTATTTGTAACTTTAATAATTCTTACAATTTTTATGTTAATGAAACAAGGCCCTAATATTGTCATGATGTGCACAAAATACATACATAAGATGTATAGATAATTTTAAGTATTAATATCAATCACGGTCATTCATTCTGAAATATTGGACTTTCAAAGCTTAGAAAATCACAGTTAACAGAGATTTTTTCACTACTTATCCCAGCCTGCATTGGCCCGATTGCAGGGAAACCTCCTGCACAGGTCGAGGAAGTTCAGCTGGATTTAGTTGGATGGGAAATATAGTATAAAGTTTATGTCATAGCAAAAAGCAGCAGCAGTGTCTCTACTTTGTGGTACCCTCAGTATTTTTGAGTAAGCTGCTCTCTATGCATCCCATCTCTATGTGCACACACACACACACACACACACACACACACACACACACACACACACACACACACACACACACACAGCAGCCACGACACCCTTACATATGTATTATACTCTTTTCTTTTCAGCCACTTGCTGGGTTCTTGGCTCTTTTCAGAGCGGTGTCCATTTCCACTCAAATGAGCATAAGCACTGTGTGCGGCAGCGGGCCTCTCCTTATCCACACATCAATAGGGAGTGTTTGCAGAACACCCACTAAGGACCTGAGGGCCAGGGGTCATCAAAACCTCCGTCTTCTCCCTATTTGAACCTTTGACAGCAGCAAAACAAACAGTCCTTAAGATCTCATCAGAGGCTTGAACTTGGCAGAGGCTGGACTGGTCTGAATTAACTTCCTCTATTAGTTTGTCTATGTTTGACACCTGGCTGGAGTTTGTAGGGAGTAAGTTTCTCATTTCTGATTTTAATAATGTTGAACATCTCAGTAATTGATTTATAACTGAAGCTTCACAATTAAAAATACAACATTGACTACTGCAATTCCCAGCGGTATTTTTTTTAGTTCTAAAAGGTCTAAAATAGAGTCGAAAAGAGGTCATTGCGATGCTGAAGGAGAATATCGGAGATTAGATTAGGTTCTTTATTTGAAGTGGATAAATATGACGCATAAATCATTTGTTTCTGCTAGCATATATTTTAAACATTTGAACGAGTGGTGCAATTTACAACTAAAATGCAGTAAAATAGAGGAATTTTGATTTTATATTTTATATTTTTTGTGTTTTCAGGTTGTAAAATACTTACAAAACTTAAATGTGTGCTTGTTTGTATCAAATGTAGGCATTATTAGTGTAGTGTAAAAAAACAACAACTTTGAATATCTCACTTTAAGCAATAATTGAGTTGTACATCTTTTACAAAATAAATAAATAAAATAAAAAGTTTAATATTATGGTGTAAAAATTATACAATATTTTACTGTAACTCATTTCCTGGTACTGTTGACTCCCATTTATCAAATGTTGTATTTCAGTACTATTGATATCAATCATTTTGTAATGGGAAACTTTGCTACCTCCATATGAAGTTGGGATTCAGATAATGCATTGATACAGTTTAAAAACACCACCAATGTTGATGTAAAACAAGCAAAAAGCCAATCCTAAAGTTAAGAATAAACTAATTATGAAATACAACATCAGCAAATCTCCCTTTAAATTCTTTTTTTTTTTTTTTTTAACAAATGTTTTTCAGAAGTGATGGTGATAAGGAGCAAATGGTGGGAAAAATGAGGGATATTCGTCGAATGGCCCCCCAGCCAGAATTGAACAGGGGTGTTGCGATTACATACATGTGTACTGTATCACCACCACCCAATGTTATGGTGCATGTTGGCTTCTAAGCATGTCTGTAGGAGTGTGTGTCTCTTGTTTGTGTATGTAAGTTTTTCTGTCTGTTTATATCAGCTCTCTGATCGAGTGACAGACATAAAGAGGCAGGGGGGGAGGCGACCAGCCAAGCTTAGCAACATCATGCGATAGGACTAATTCTTCCACAGTAAATACGGGGTATTAGGCTTCTCAATCGCAGCAGGGGTCCTGAAGAAACACACACACATGCACACCCTTTCTCTCGAGCTCTCCGCTTCTTTCCTCCGTCTTCCTTGTGCTTCCAGTACACGCCATCCCTCCCACTGCCCCAGCCCACCCCCTTAGGCCCTGACAGATGTGTGCTGAACAGACCACATACATGGAGGGTGTCACCTTACCCCCTCTGGAACTAAAGGGCTAATGCGCCACATTTAGGAGGCTGCCGCCCTTTGTTCTGCCAGGATAAGAGGTGACGGGGATGGGGAGACTGAGACAAGACCCAGCTCTTTACATGGCCCAAGTCTCCTTCTTTATTCCCCCTCTGCATATTTTTTGTTTTCCTCCATTCTCATTCTTCCAATTTTCTCTCTGCCACTTCTTGTACTTTGATCCTCATCTCCCTGAGATTCAGCAGTCATGCTGGTACGCAGCACGGGATTTGTTAGGCAGTGAATAACAGTTATCACACATTATCCATCTCAATCATTTTGCCGTCACTCTAGTTGTAGCACCACTTTTAGTGTGACATGACTAAGGTGATTGTCACAAACAGCAGTAAGCGGGGACCTTCATCTCAAAGGGGATTTCTCTTTAAAAAAAAACACAAGGGAATTACCCAGTAATAACTGCCAACTACATGTTCTCTTTGCTAAAGGTGTTATTGTAACAACAGCAGCAGCATGCCACTTGACTCTGAGCAGAAAAGAGGGCTTTTGCTGTAGTGGGGTATTTTTTTTAGCAAAAATATATAAAATATAACATCTTGATGACAGCCTTTTTTTTATTTAGTTATTTTGTTGTGGGGTTCAGGGGTTGTTAAATGTACTGCTTTGTCTTGATTAAACATTAAAGGTTCAGTCAAAGATTATAAAGAGCAGAAAAAAAAAATGGTAGTCGGGAATACAACAGCTAATCATGACTCGTGCAGTTTAATGATTAAAACAGCCTGGCCTATAGAGAAGCTTTGCTAATGTTTACCCTCGCAGCACTTTTTAAACACCAGTTTAAAAGCCTCGACTTAACAAATCCGTGGCGATGCTTCCAGGTTAGCTGCATTAGAGGGATTTAGTTTGATACATCCATTTGGTTTTCTCTTTATGTTTTGTTAGTTCAACTTTTTTTGTGTGAAATCTTCAAATGCAAAGCTAGAAATCTAACAACATAGCTTGCACCATATTCCAACTAAAGAAACAATTACACAACAGCAACAGAAATCCCCTTTGCATCTGTGCAGGAATGTGTCTCCTGTTGTCCTTTGGTAGAATAATGGCGCTGGGATGTCCTGTAATTTAGTCTCTGTAACCATTGATCAGCTGGATTTATGTGCCATTACCTCACTGTTCCAGTCAACAGTCGTAATTATGTCTCAGAGAGAGAGAGAGAGAGAGAGAGAGAGAGAGAGAGAGAGAGAGAGAGAGAGAGAGAGAGAGAGAGAGAGAGAGAGAGAGAGAGAGAGAGAGAGAGAGAGAGAGAGAGAGAGAGAGACTCCATTTTCACAGGACCTAAATACCTGAATAAGCTTTTATCAAACTGCCCCTGCCCCTCACTCAGTAGCAGATTGACACTGGTGGCAGGCTGACTGACCTCTAGATGAGAGGGGTGGATGGATGGATGGAAGGGTTTGTCAAGCTCAGTTAGAGAGCCCTACCTCATAGTAAGAGCCCTGTGCCTCAAGCTGTTTCTCTGACCCTCTCAAAAGAAGTATGTTTACGCTTTAAAATGTGCATGTGAGTTTCAGGGAAGGATGTGTTCGATGTGGATCGCTGTGGTCCTCTGCACCTACAAGTGGATTTTATTCATTTCAGTAAGAAATAAGCCTCCCAGTTCAAAGGTGTCTGTCAGTGGCGAAGCGGACTGAGTGACCTAAGGACTGCCTGGATCAGAGTTTATGTACAATTGATTTTTGGTTTGTTTTATGGGTCTAATAAATGCAGGTCCTGCTGCGCCCTGGTTTTCTCTTTGCTTTAGTAAGCTGGTGATGATTTTCTCAGTTTTATATTGTTGTAGATTTAATATATTTCAGTTTCAGACTGTTGGTTGGACAAAACAAGAATGAATATGTCTCCTTGGGCAATTTTCATACTTTCTGACATTTCATATCCAAAAAATGAATTGATTAGTTGAGAAAATAATCGTTAGGTTTGATGCTTGAGTAGGTGGTGTTTCAGGTTGTTTTTTTTGTGGCTAGATTCCTTGTTTTCATATTTTGTTGTCAGTTATCCTTATTTATTTTTTTCTGAGAATGAAGGTCTAGGGTGTAAAAAGTACTTGTCAAATTAGTGGACAACTTTCCTTGCCTTGCTTTAGTGAACACTATATACTGTACTAGAGAGACCCACTTAGAGGAAATTCTCTGATTCTGTATGTGTGTGAGAAAGAGAGGGAGAGATTGAGAAGGCTTTGTTTTTCTTCTGTGGGCAGATTTCAAACAGCATCTGGTGAGCTCTTGAAAAGACTGTTATGAGAATGTTAAAATCCAAACTGAATCATTTTTGGGCCCTCCTTCCTCCTCCCCATTTTTTCTCTCCTTGTTGTCGGTGACACATGGTGATACCCCCCTCTCTCTCTCTCTCTCTCTCTCTCTCTCTCTCTCTCTCTCTCAACATTTAGACATTTCCATAACAGAAAAAGAATATTTTTAATTTGCTGCTTTCCATAATTTTGAAACATATGGTATAAATGATTTTGATGCAAATGTATGTGCTAATTATTTGCACACGAGCCTTAAACAGGCCAGCCATTGAAGTGGAATGAAAGCAAATTTGCAATCACCTTAAATTTTGCTAACCATTTACTGTTAAGTAAACTTTGCACAGTAATTTAATTACCTTGGACCGCTGGCAGGCGCTCAGAGCTTTTCGGGAGGGGGTGGAGAGGGAGGCTGAATACAAAGAATGCAGAGTGAGAGATGAGAAGGGGAGAGTAAAGACAGTGTATACTGCTAACAGTAATATTGAATTCTCATCATGTGGAAGGTATAAAGATTTCATTGCTTGGACGCTTTTGCGAGGGAAAGGCAAGGAAGACATGGGAATCGACAACAAGTTGTCCTGTGACATCATCTGTTTGTTTTTTTTAGGTTTAGACCAGCTCTTAAGTTTGTAGATGTTTCTACAGGGGTTTAGCTGTCTGATTGTTGTCCTGGATTAGACAAAGTGTAGACCTGTGCCTTCCTGTCTTCATGATTTGTAATAATGTCTACCCTCTGACACACTATTCTTCATGTTAAGCCCAGGGCTGCACAATAATGCCAACAATTAAATTGCATTTTGCCTAATACTGTGGTCATGGTTATTAATCATGATTAAAGTCAGTAATTTAATGTCGAAAATTCAGAGGGACTTTACAGTGCTTATGTGTTTTCATGTTTTATTGTAACACAACATTGACTCGGAGCAGATTTAATATTTTTGGCTTTTTTGACACTGATCAACAGAAAAATACATTTTAATGTTAAAGTGAAAACGGATATCAAGAAAGTTCTTGAATTACAAATATTCAATCCCTTTCATAGGACACACCTGAATCATCACTGGTGCAGCCAGTTGGTTTTAAGTCATATAATTAGTCAAATGGAGATTACCTGTGTTGAATTTTCATTCAGGTGAGGTGAATTGGAAATTCCAAATTCCTCGTAGCTGTGAATGTGTTTCTCTATATGCTGTAATAGACTGGCAGACTGTTTCCCTGCCTTTCACCCAGTGCATGCTGGGACAAGCCCCAGCCCCCCCTACGACCCTGAATAAGAAAAAGCAGGTATAGAAAATGGATGGATGTTCAGCGTTCCTGTTATAGATGGACGAGGATGGGTTGCCGCAGCAACCTTGGCCTTCGTACACTCATCACACTGGATTCTTCTGATGGCTCTTTAGGTGATTCGATTGATTGGTTGTATTACTTTAAAGGGCAACAACAACTCCAAGGCTTGTTTGGTGTTACTCAGTCTACAAATGAAATATCTCCTAGTTATTGACGCTGAGACATTTTGGCTAAAATGACTGCTGTGTTTACATTTTTATCACAAGTTGTTTTTTCATTATATCCAACATTTGGACTAATAAAGTCCTAGTATTTTAACCAGTTTTAAACTGATTTTAAAGATGCTCAGGTCCATGATACCTTAATGTGCTACATCCATGCATGACTGAGTCACAGGGAACGACAGATGTAAATGCAGACAAATGGGATGAATGATGTGGCCAACACACCTGTGATTGCTTGAAGTGCTTCACGTGAAGAATGGAGGAATGCTTGATTTAATCGTACAGTGGGTGGAGCACGACCGTAGATCAGAGGTTCGAGCAGCAAAATTGCAAGGTTGGCGGTTTGATTCCGTGCTCCTCCTAACAGCATAATAAAGTGTCCTTCTGCAAGACACTAGTGATGTAATAGACCATAGTTGATCCGTTGATCCGACACCCACGATTCAGAATGCATGTGAACCGCAGGTTAATTGCAATGTTTAACCATAAATACAACCAAAATACATTTTTAGTGTCGCTGTTTCTTAAAGTAGGCTGATAAATCTCTATGGAGGGTTGCCGTGAAAAGATACAGGCAACGCAGTTTTCTGTTCATGTGAACGGGGCATGTTAAAATCAGTTGTATATTCACCTGAACGGAGCATAAAAGCAGTTGACAGAGACGGTTATGGCTACTGGAGGAGCGGAAGAACTCGAAAGGCTGTGACACCGGCTACAGAGCAGTTGGTAATTAAGTTACCCGAGAATAGGGGGCTTTGAGCCGGATACAGATGCCGGCTACAGAGCTCCGTCTTATCAGCGGCAGTTGGTAGTTAAGTTACCTGAGAATATGGGGCTTTGAGCCGGATACAGATCCCGGCTACAGAGCTCCATCGTATCAGCAGCAGTTGGTAGTTGAGTTACCCAACAATGGGGGGCTTTGTGCCGCGTACAGGGCGTGGCGAGCTGCCAGTCTTTTAGGCAGACATTACGGTTAAGTTTAGGCGACAAAAAGTGAGCGCTATGCGGTGACGACAGTTAAGTTTAGGAAAAATATCGTGGTTTGGATTAAAACACTCCCAAGGAAGACACATTTCTGGTGTGAAAGTCCTTTGTTTTCCCCGGGAAAGTGAAGTCCGCTCCCTGGCTTAAACACGCTGTGTTTTATGACAGTTCTTTAAGTAATACATGGAAAGCATTAAAAAATCCGGAAATTTATCCAATCCGAACGGTGAGTTTTGTGATCCGTTGCACCCCTCTGAGACACTGAATAAATGTTAATGTTTGAGTGATGTATAAATATGGCTATATAAATGAGCACCATGAACTACGTTCAAAACACAGCAAAGTTATACAAAGTTAAGGCACTTTTAGACAGAGAAAGGAGACATTTTAAAAGCCTTAATTTAGTCTGCTAGATTGTCTTAAAGATAACCTGTAGAGTTGTTGACCACTAGTTTTTACGAGTGCATCCCTGTTTTTCTCTGCATGCATCCGACACGTTTGTTAGACCTCGAGGATACACACAATGCGTCTTGGTGAGTAACACCAAATGTAAACATAACTTTTCTTTGTTTACAAGAAACCTCCACAGGGCAGCTTGAAAATGCCACATGCTTTTGACCTTACATGGGTCTAAATAGTAAAAACAGGTAGATTGCCTCTGGTTCTCTCTCTATATACTGTAGACAACACTCAGAAAATAGACACTATCCCACTCACATGATAAAAATTCTATAACTTATCACAATGATATCAAAATATGAATATCCTAACAAATAAGGTGAAATCACACAGAGCCATTTTTTCTTAAGAGCCTTAAAGAAATATTTCAACATTTTGGGAAATATGCTTATTCACTTTCTTGCTGAGAGTTGGATAAGAGGATGGACACCACTCTCATCAGCTAGCCTGTCTCTCTTCAAAGGCAACAAAATCCACCTACCAGCACCTCTAAAGCTCTCCAATTAACAGGCCTTTATCTCTTTTTATAATTTGTACAGAACACTAAGTGTAAATACTTTGTTGTGCTGTTTTACAGGACGTTATGTGCCAGACTATTTCTTAGCCAGGAGCAGGCAGGAATGCAACTAAGTGGTTCCCTGGATGTAGTACATGTGAAGCTATAAGAAGAAATAAATGTCACATTATGCAATTAGACATGGTTAATTGTAATGCCCTATTTGAGGCAGCATTGGATGTTTGTCATGGCTAAAAGTCAGCGGTATGGAGAAAAAGGCGAATTCCCCAGTGCAGTTCTGTAGTCTGCTTACTGACCTGCATCAACAAGTAGTGTTTACGTGTGTAAAGTCTGTGTGTATGTAAGTAAATCACGGGTTTAGCTGCTTTTATAACAAGCTCACCCACTGATTTTAATTAGAAATGTAACCGTAACAGACGTTTTCATGTACAAGGCTGTCTTTTGCTATCATATATAACCAACTGTCATTTCAAAGGAGTCAATACTTCTCTCAAAGTTTTTCTTTTTCTTTATTTTTTCCCTTTTCTTTCATCATCTGGCCTCCTCTAGTAATAAAGTTGAAACGGCTTCTTTTTCTCTCCTTTCGCACCAGCGAGGCTCCATAGACACACACAGGAAGGCGAGGGCTGGGATGGAATTGAAGTAATAAAACCCCCTTTGTTTTAGTTTGTATTGGACCATTCATCATCACTTTATTTAATACGAGGCTGTAATTGTGCCATCCCCAACCATCACTAATGGCTGTGTTCGTCTGTGTTTGCTTTGTTGATGGAAATGAATGAAATTAGGATAAACAACCGCAGAGTCGCGTGTAATCAAGCCTTGATTAATGTACCAGCGTTTCAGCGCCGTTTCTCATTCCACAACACCTGATATCTTTCCCATAAACAAATTGTGTTTGTCTAAATGAAGAAATTAAATGACGCATTTGATGAGTTTATGATTGACCCGGTCCGGCTCGTGGCTCATTATTCTCTGTCTGTTGAGGCCAAGAGGTATGTGACTAATGCTCTGTCACTTCCCACACAAGGATTTATCACCACCACTGATTAATGGCAGCCAAACAGCATTTTAATAATTTTATGATTGTGGTTTCTGGCAGTCGCAGAGAGAGAGAGAGAGAGAGAGAGAGAGAGAGAAGATAGAGGGTAGTAGGGGGGGGGCGCGTTTAGAGAGAGAGAGAGAGAGAGAGAGAGAGAGAGAGAGAGAGAGAGAGAGAGAGAGAGAGAGAGAGAGAGAGAGAGAGAGAGTTCATCCCAGATTAAATGTTTTATGCCATTGCAGGCTGAGCAGACGGAGGCATGATTACGCGCCGTATGAACATTCCAATGAATCTTCCTCTCGCACTTGAAAAGTATTTCATACACATGTTTAATGAATTTCTCCCCCCCCCTCATTATTACATTTACTTTTTCCACTGGAAAGCAACAAATCTGTGTAAAATACCTCAACAGTGAGCGATCGCTTCCCCCAGGGGGTAAAATGTGGAGGTGGATCGGGGAATGGGGCGGATTTACAGGTTAGGAAAAGGTAGAGGTTAAAACGTTAGCGTGACAGGTGAGGATTATGATATACAGTAGCTGGTTGATTTAATGGCACAGGCTGATATCTTGCAGCAGATACTGATAAAATCATTTCAGATGATGAGAAATGAGAAGATTGTTGTGGGCATTAGTGTTTAAGTCCTGACCCAAGAACAGTTTAATCATGCCAAGCTTCACTCCGTTAGCCGTTCATCTCTTTGTTAAATTCCAGACAGTCTGTCATTGAATACATTTACCTCTCCTGTTAAATGCACTGGCCTCAGACTACATACATTCTAAAACAAAATTTGAGTTGCTGTTTACCATATGAATATAACTGCTAACAAAAATAAGGTGCAACTTGAGACCATGGCAAAGTACACCTCTGTGGTAGTTGCAGCTACAGTAGGTGTCTCCAGGACACCATTTTGCCATGATCACACACACACACACACACACACACACACACACACACACACACACACATACATATACAGACTCACTGGGTGAAACAATACCAGCGTAGCTGTCAGAGCTGGTAAAAATGACCCTTTTTTTTAATATCTACACTATCTAATCTACACTATCTAGTGTTTTTCCATTACATGGTACCTGCTCTACTCGCATTTTTTGGTTTCCATTACGAAAAAAAGTCTCTGGTACCTGCTAACAGGTACTTTTTTTAGTACCACCTCCATCCAGGTTCCATGCGAGCTGAGCCGATACCAAAAGGTGATATGAAAACCTGCAGACTACTGATGGGTCAGAGAGAATAATCACTGCGTCATCATTGCTAGCGACAGACGGAGGGTGTCCTGAACAAAACCGCCATTTCTAAATAGTTTAGCCAGCGGCGTTTGTTTTGCTGCGTCCAGCTTCTTTTGAAACAAAATTTGTCTTCTGGCTGTGGCAATGGCCACATGCCGAGAGTCAAAAACAACACACCTTCGACGTTCTGTGTGTGCACGTTAGGTCATAGCAGTTTCCTGCGGCGTCGCTATGACGACCAGCCACGCTCACCTCAGGCATGAGGCGGTACTAAATCTGCAATGGAAAATGGAGGACGGGCAAGGGGGTAAGCTTCTCTCCACAACGTGTAGCTCCTATGGAGCCATTTTGATGCTAACAAGCACTCACCCGCCGTTAGCATTCCATTGACTGCCATTCGTTTTGTTTTTCACAGCGAATAACTTTACATCTGAAGCGTTTAAAGACTTTATTTGTCCATTGTTTATTTCTAAAGAAACACGACAATGTATAAAAGGCTCCATTACCTTGTATCTCCCGTTATGGCTCCGTAGCAGGCATTTTTTGAAAAAAAATAGGCTAGCAATTGTGTCATAACCACGCGAGGAGAAGCTCGCAGGCAGTTTCAACTTACATTAGCTGTTTAATTACTAATGTTAACTAGCATTTTAGTTAGCAATAATTAGCCTGTGCCTATGTTATCTCCTTACATATACCTACGCTCTCCGTCTCTGCAAGATTGGGAATGATTGAGATTTCTCTTGGCACAGCTACCAGAAGACTTACAACTTTCAGACGTCACATCTACGTCTTCAAGCTTAGTTTGTAACGCTCAGCGCTCACCGGAAAAGTGCTTCTAATATCCTTCACTGGTCTCAGTCCAGATCAACGGGATCTATTGGTCCATTTATTTAACTGTCTATGATGACTGGGGACCGCGGTCAAGCTAAGTAGAGTCAAGCAGGTACCATGTAATGGAAAAGTGTCTTTTCAGATGTAAAAGGATTTCAGATCATTAGCATATATATATATATATATATATATATATTTTATTTCAATGGAAAAGCTAAATGACTTGGTGGGTGAATATTTCTGTTGAGAGTATGGCTTTGTATTAGGTTTAGTGTAGATGCTGACATTTTGCTTTATTCAGTTTAAAAAAAAAAAATTATCATGAACTGCTCTTGTCAGTTTTTAGCTTATTCTTACTTAGTGTTTTATTTCTCAAGCACTTTGTATCATCTCTCTTGACTTTAAGTAATTTTATATTTAGTATAAATGTCTCATAAATAATAATAATAATAAAAAAGACCAGTTGTTTATAAATAAAAAAGAAATGTCTCTCAAAACTGCAGAACTGATAGAGCACAGTGGGGCCAACCACCTGACATAATGGTGTGCAAATTGGCTCTTTTATACATTTATACACATTTTCTAATCTATTGTTTTAGTTTCAATGAACATTGATTATGTAATTCATCAATTTGGCATTTGGCAACATTTGCAAACTACCTGCAATATTGTGATACTAAAGATATATTGACCCTCCAGATTCTAGGGCTGAAAAATTGGGTACACACTTCTTTCCTGTTTTTGGCTCTACAGTAGATGTACAATTGAAAATTATCAATTGAATTTCTCTTCTTTTTTCTTCTTCTTTCTATTAGCATGTGTGCACGCACATGCTTGGATTTGTGTGTATTCTCATGGGGCTAAGCAGTTAAATTCTACATGCCAAGGCACATACTGTACTGACTCCAATGGGTTATAACAGCATGTGTTTTTATTCCTGCCACACCAGCAACATTTCAAAGTGAATGTTAGTTTGAATTAGATTAGTGTTGGTCATTTTTCCTCCTAACTCAGAGACACAGAAATAAACGCAGCACGGCTGATAAACATTTAGACACCTGTCGTCTCCAATCTCACGTTCCAGGCCTCAGGAACAGATGGAAGTCATGAGTTGTTTCAAACTTCTAATGGAGTCCTAATTTCGTACAGATTGCGCTGTTACCCTTACACACACACACACACACACACACACACACACACACACACACACACACACACACACACACACACACACACCTTTTTAGTTCTCCGTTCTCCCTCCTGTTACATGCTTCTGTCTCTCCTACTTCCTTTCTCAGTCTTTCTCCATTTTGAGAGTCTTTAGGCTTACAGTATATGAGGAATCTGGGCTGTAAGCGGAAGTAAACAAGCCACCATCACTGTGCTGGCATCTCACTGGTAAACCTGAGCATTAACGTGATGTCTATTAAGGATTTTACTTTTGAATGTCTTTTTGACAAAAAAATGTAATCCAGGAAATCCTGTTATATGATGAAAAATGTCAACAAATGCCATTAAGATACAGGTTAGACCGTAACAGACCGTCCGTGAACACTTAAGACCATAAAGCCTGCAACGTGCTACTGAACTCTTGCTAGATGGATAGTCTGTATGTTTGCCGGGTGAAATTCCATTTTTCCAATTTCACGAGTTTCAGATTTTTATTAAATAGTTTTTTTTACCTGATGAAGAAGAGAAAAGAAAAATGGATTGCAAGTGTGTTGATCTATAATTAGAAGCTAGCAAGTAATGTTGGCTAGCAGCTATACCTAGTCTGTCGTAGGGGGTGATTTCTGTCCATGATTAACCCAAGTATTCATACCTTCACTGCGAGTTTTACTCTTTTCAGTTTAACTACTAGCTCAGTGTCGCTAGAGAGCTGGATTCTCTATTGGCTGTGATTCTGTGTCGTCACTTCACTCCAACACATACTGTACTGTATTTTTTGTGCTTATGTCCCCTGTCTTCAAATGTCTCTCTTCCATACACTGTCCCTTCATGTCCTTTTCATTCAGTTGTGGTATTGCATGTGCTATCCACACTCACAGACATAACAACTTAAACAGCCCTCCTCTGTGTGGCGCAGGGGGCTGATGACAGAGACATCCACCCACGCTCATTCAAAAGGGCGGCACTGCCACATTATTTACAATAGGACACACGCGCACACACACACACACACACACACAAATAAATGTATACCCATCTGATTTGTCCAAAATGCCGCACCCAACACTTTCTTCCTCTTCCTGCATCCCTCAGCCCAATCCTAGTGTTTCCAATAGAGGAGTGAAGAGAAATAAACAGTTAATTAATCCACCATTGGCTCAATCTTGCATATTTCTGCCTAATTAGTAAACCAGGCAATAAGGGGCCCCTGGGTACCCGTCTCCTCCCAACCAGGGCCCCGTCTCCCAGACCAGAACTCCAGCTGTGTGTTTAAGGAGAAATAAATATCAGAAAGTACATTGCCCCTCTTTCATCTCCTCATGCTGAGAAGTAGGGAATTGCTGTGGGAGAATTAATGTTCATTTAATTTCCCTTCTTTCTTCTGCTCATATATTTGGATTCTTCAGGTATTTCTTGTCTCTCCATGTTTCCCTCACTCACTCTCTCTCTCATATACACACACAGAAAACAGGACCTTTTTCATAGCTACTACATCTGCAGGACACATGTTCAGCAAATGTACATTTGTGTGAGCGTCTGTGCACCATGAATTAGTGCGTGTCAGCTTAAAAGAAAGATGTCCGGGCCTGTGTCTGCTGATGGTAAAAGTATGTTTTTCTGATGTCTTGAACATTATTTCTTGTTACCAAAGGCTAATCTGTCTCTCTCAGTTTGATTCATGCCTTCTTAGAACCAATGGACGAATCCAAAGCCAATCCAGGCTGCAGACTCCACCACAGAGATTGATGCGATCAGCTCTGTTCATACTCAGAGTAAACCTGTCTTGATCTGTGGCTTTGTGGACACATTTTCGCTATCTAGAGGCCAGATCCAGGCTCCACAAGTGGCCTAGCAGTAATAGTGACAGTTGCATACCTGAAAGGTTACAACGGCCATGGTTTGTCTGTTGAACTGTTGAAGCTGAGCTCCTACTCAGTAAAGCTTTTTAAATGTCAAGGGGAGTTCATCTTTAATATAAGTGAATAACTGTCTTACGTACTGCTGGATTACTAATTTCATACAATGTTTTGTCTAAATGACCTTATTCCGGGATTTATTCAATACAGCATTTTGGATTAAATGACTATAATTTTTTTGTTTGTCTTTTTTTACTTCTGTTCAAGTCCTCCAATGGATCTGTCAGACTTTTAGGTGTGCAGCAGTATTCCTTCCCAGTAATTGTAAGTAAGCAAGATAAGTGTATCACTCAAAGAAGTCATTTATATCACGTCAAATGCTTTTATGATAGAACTTAAAGGGGCTGTACTCGAAAAAAAAAAAATGTGGTCTGGGATTGCCTCCACAGGGCTCTCACAGACTGTTCCCCAACTCGTCAAATACTGGGGCTTTGTAACCGCCCTCTGCGTCTGATCCCGAAGTACAAGGCACTAACATGCATGCGGGCCGGACGGGATCTCAAAACAAAGAACAGAGAAACTCGGATTACAACACACACAGAGGGAGTGTGACTTTATTCTCTGCTCAGGATGCCATTACTCCACTATATCTTTACACAGCAAATATTTGGTTACTGCTATATTAGTGCTCTGAATATCGAGTACAGTCCCTTTAATATCACCAGGTCTCCAGTAAAAAGGAGCAAGTTGCCTTTCAGACTGAAAACTACTGCGTTTGGTGGGGTGTTTTATTTCAGGTGCCAGTGAGACAATAAAATACAATTCCGCAAGTCCAGTTTTTGAGTATAGAATAGATTAGGTTAGGTTGATGAGTATGACGGCTAATCAGACATCAAAACACTACACAGTTTTTTTTATTTTATTTTTTAAAGATTATTTTTTCACTTTTAGGCCTTTATTTGGATAGGACAGCTTAGACTTGAAAGGGGAGAGAAGGGGAATGACCTGCAGCAAAGGGCAGCAGGTCGGAGTCGAACCTGCTCTGGAGAGTTTTGTTGTGTCAGTCGGGAGGTAAACAGTAGAAATACGGTGTTCATTTTACAAAGTAATCTACCAGGAACGAACAGTTGCGTGGAGATAAAAGCTGAGCCAGGTTTTGCATTGTAGTTTTTTGCCCGAGACCTCTGCGTTAGCAGGAGCCTCATTCAAATCACTGACAGGCTTTTTTTTTACACAGTGCTACTGTCGGTTAGCCTAGAAATCTAGACGCACCCTATCAGCAACAAATGTAATTTGCATCTGGCTTGTCAGGCTAAAGGCCGGGACACACAGGGCCGAAAATCGGCCGTTGGACAGTCTGGCGAGGTCAGTGACTCAAATCTGTTCGGTGTGTCCTGTGCCGTCGTCAGTCTGGGGGGCTGTCGGCGTTAATTTTGGCCGACCTGACATGTTCAGTCGGCGGCAGGGCAGTCGGGACTCACCCGGAAATGGCGAGCGGAATGAGCGTGACTAGAGTCTCTCAAAATCTGACGAAAATCTTTTCAACTGACCTTTGTTGAGCTGAAATGAAGACAGATTCAGCAACTGATCATTTCGACTGGCTTTTCTGTTGACGGTCGGCCATCTGGCTGGTGTGTCCTGGCTATAACTGTCGGTCTGAATGCAGCCTAATCCTAAAATCATGCTAAAATGATCACAGAGTCTTCATTACTTTGCAGTCATGCAATTGAGACCTGCACACATTTTACATTTACATTTTGTATCAGTGTCTTAAAGATACAAAGGTTAAGTGGCGTTCTGCCCTGAAACATTCAAATCAGGGTGATAGTACAGTTTTTGTTTCAGAGATAAATGTTAGTTTTCCCACAAAATGAACACTCAGTTGCCAGTTTATTAGATAGACCTAGCTGAACTGAACAGTATAACACAACGTCATGAAGGTTACAATGAACAGGTTTTAGAGAGGTGGTGATTCAACTTCATGATCATTTTGGAGGATGTAGTTTGTGATGCTGTTGAATTGTAATGCATTACTGACCGGTGTTTCCATTATGTGTTTTGTGTGCCTCCCACCCCATTTATATCAATGAGGGTAGGTTAAATTGCAGAAACACATCTCTGTATGTATCTGTATTTGATCTACGTGGAATCTATCTGAGATTAGTTGAGCTGCAGTAGTGAATTAGATGTGTAATCTTGTTTCTAATCGTGACAAACCTTTAAATCCCCATTCTGCGTTAAAACCTGCCAGGATTTTACAGAACCAGGTATGACCTCTGACCTCGACTTGATAGAGTTTATGTACTTAAAAAAATGTTATGGGGGTCTTGATTACTCCTGCTGGGACCAGTTCACGAACAGTGAGAAACAGATGAGTTGTGACACACAGTAACAGGGGGATCCTCAATTTTGACAAAATGTACAGCGTGTTTGACAAGTGGTGGAGGTGTGTGTGTGTGTGTGTGTGTGTGTGTGTGTGTGTGTGTGTGTGTGTGTGTGTGTGTGTGTGTGTTTTGTTGTGTGTGTGTTTGGGGTGTGTTTGGGGGTGTCTCCAGATCAGGACTAATCGGTGGGATCAGCCGCAGTGAATAGGCTCGTCGTTATTCTAAATTGGCCAGGATATGTGGTTATATGATAGAGAACGAGGGTTTAAATCCCTCAGCCGGCATTGTTGGGCAGTCTATACAAGCTGGCTTTTCTCCCCACACACACACACACACACACACACACACACACACACACACACACACACACACACACATACTAGTATGAGAGCAAGGATGAACATTGATGATAAATGTATAATCCACACACACACACACACACACACACACACACACACACCATTAAACCCAGTGGATTACAGTTTGGGGAATTACAGCAGGGATTTCTGTTGTCGCTCTTTCTGTCTTGCTCTTTCCTCTCCTCCTCTGCTTTCACTGCCCTCACTTGTCAACAGCCCCACTTGGCCCGGGCTTCCAATCCAAAGCTTTGATGAGGCAGTGTCAGCTATTTGTTTGGCCAAGCTCAAATAGATCTCTGAATAGAAAGAGTGTATGAGAAAGAGAGAGAAAAGCTGAAAGAGAGGGAGAATGGCCATCCCGGTATGTGATAATATTGAGAAATAATCTGCCACCTTCTTCTTCCTCTCCAACCTCTTTCTGTTGTCTATCTCTCTCTCTCTCTCTCTCTCTCTCTCTCTCTCTCTCTCTCTCCATCCATTCTTAACTCTGTCTCTTGCCCTTTATCTCCTAAACACAGACTGTGCCAGTGTCGGCTTGCAGCTGATTACCGTTGTAATCACTCACATTTTAGATGATCTGATAGGAGAAAAGGCCTACAAATCATCTTAACACCCCCTAAATTCCCCTGAACTCCTTCTCCTGAAGAAGGAGGCCAACAACAACTACTTTATTTTTGTCCTCAATATTTTCTACTTAAACAGCAGGCCAGAAAATTCCTTCAGAAAATCCCAGTAAAAACAATGCCTGGGTAAGCCCATTCTGCCAATATCCGCTGCTCATTTCAGTGTAATGTAAGCCCTGGATTTGCCAATGTAAGTAGATTGGGGCACAATGTAAGTACAAGTGGAGTTGATGTAGCTAACTTTGTACTAAGTGGCAGCTTGCTGCGTCTTAGTGAGTGCTGCTCTCTGCCTTTGTAGAGTTTTTAGAGCTTTCACGAACAAACTGGCTTCATCTGCAAGAACTATGTACCTGTAGGTGGTTTTGTTTACTGGTGATTGTGTTTGTGCATCCAGCTATTGTGTTTTGATATATTTGTGTTTTTGAAAACACTCACGCTTAAACGTTTAAATGTTTGTGAGTTGTGATGGAAATTATTGTATTTGATCCACCATAGTGCAAGGATTGTATGTACTACCTGGTATTGCCAAAGGACTTTAAATTTAGGTTCATATTTTTGGGGTTTTCATTTGCCTCACAAAGCCATCCCGGAAATTCTATTTAGCTCATTGTGGTCTACTGAGGTGCAGCATGCATTGACTTTGGTTAGTTCCAGTGTCGTTTGGCATGGGCCAGAATCACTTCATCAGTCTTTAAGCCAGACAGCGTATTTTCCCTTTCAAAATATGGTGCTGCTCATACTAGCACAAATTAGGCATTATAACCCCAAACCAGAGCAGTTAAGTTGTTGATTGGCCAGTTGTTGTTTTAGGTTGCTCTCAGGTACGAGTGCTCAAGATTCCCCCTCCATATTACATTAAAACCATTTTCCCTCCAGTATTCAACCTCATGTTGTTACTGTAGTAGTTGGATTAAGGTGTATACATGCTTCAAATATCCTTTTAATAATGTGACTAAAATTAGAGCATCAGTAATGATCACAAGAAGCTCAGTTCATGGCAAATTTCTTCAATTTACTTGTCTTAAAGGTGCTCTAAGAAAAGCTGAAACTCTCGAGATAGAGCATTACTTTCTTTTTTGATACAGAGCAGGTATCAGCACTTTTACGTTTCACCGCCGTGTTTCATTCATAAAATAGTGATGCCGTGGCGGCAGGAAAAACGAGGATGTATTATGATGAATTCTAAGCGAGAACAAAAATATATTGTTTTTATACAGACTTTTGTACACATTATATATTCTAGTGTATTATCATAATTTGTTTAAGATGTGCAAATATTTTACTCTCAGCGATGTTGGGTGACGGCACTTCTTGTTGACGTTCGAAGTATTTTCAAACAAAACGAGGCTAGCTCGCCCCTCCCTCCTTCTCATCCCGTCCCCTCTCCCTCCCTTCCGTGCTTCCACGCACTAATCCCCCCAACCCCCACCGCCAAATCCTTCTTTTCGGTTATTGGCTGGAAGACTGCTTGTTATGTTTGGTGGTGGAGGTTGGCACAATTTGTTTTTGTTGCCATTTGTGGAGCCTGGGTTGTCTACATAGACTGCTTTTTTTTTTTTTTACAGTGTGTTCAGGGGACAGGCAGCTCGCGGATAGTGAGGAGATGTTTGCTGTTTGTGACAAAACATGTTGTAGCCTAAAAAACGCGTGACATTGCTTAGAGCACCTTTAGTTGAGTTAATATCGGAAAAATTGCAGGCCATGTAAACATAATCAAATGCTCTGAAAAGCACCACATTGTTTCTTTTGTATGTTTGTGTCTGTGTTGCAGCTTGTGAACTGTTAATTACACATGAAGGGGTCCCGTAGCAGCAGGCCGGGAGCCCTAAGGGGCCAGTGGTGGTGCTGGTGGGACGGGGAAACAGATTATGGCGGTCTCGGGGCACCAATAGATGGCCAGATGAACCAGCAGGGGCCCCTATCTTTTATTCATTCCCCCAGTGGACCCTTCCACAGGTCCTGGACATGAGGCCCGCTCACATTAGGCCAGGACTGCTTTATAAAAATGTTATTTTTGAGTAGAAAATTTTGTTGAAATAATTGTTATAATAGAGCTTGTGAAACACACAGTTAAGGGTTTGGCATTGACTGATGAGGCTCAAGTTGGCCAAAGTCTTCAGATATGGTTTTGTATGCAACTGTGGACAACAAAATTGTGTGTGTGTGTGTGTGTGTGTGTGTGTGTGTGTGTGTGTGTGTGTGTGTGTGTGCGTGTGCGTGTGTGTGTGCGCACGCATCATATAAGTCTTATGACATACTACTGTATCGTTTTAATGAGGTGTGTATGTGTGTGTGTCCAGGGGTGATAATCCTGTCACCCATCTGTAGAGCCCCAACGAAACCCCTACTAAGCCACTTGATTCACTTTGATCCAGTTTTGGGGGGCAGTTTATTTTCCCATAATGCCGTTGATCAATGATTTCTTTTCAGTGCTGATGTAATTAGTATTTTTTTTTTTTAACCGTTTTTTGTGCCCCTATCTGACTGAAAGAAAGATCAATTTCAGCTCACACAGAGGATTACATGAACATATGAACACAACATGGAAGTGTGTGTGTGTGTGTGTGTGTGCGTGTGTGTGTGCGTGTGTGTGTGTGTGTGTGTGTGTGTAGACTGATAAAACACAAATCTTATCCATTAACATTACACTGCCTTTTCTCCTACAGCTACACCAGTTGGTGCAGTTTAAATAACTGTGAAAATTAACAGTCACAACAATTAAAATCCTGCCCTAAACAATTCCAGCTCTTATGCATAATTCATCAAATTAATATATAGATCTGGTATTATCCTATTAAGAAAGGGTTGTTTTTGTGAATTAACTTGATTAAGTGGTTAGCTTGAGCAGGGTGGCCTGATTGCAAATAGTCAAATGATTAATACAAGCCATTGTTGGTGTCCTCTCTGATGAGTGCTATTAGCTATTCAGTACAAATGAGTTAAACCTTGGTTTTATAACCACATTAAGACTTCGCAGCCAGTGAGGAGCATTACAGCCACAAGTATTGCATGAAGCATCGCTGTATCTCATTTTGGCTGTTGAGCACACTGTAGTAACATTGATATTGGTGGGTGTCAGAGGTTGAGTTAATTAACTTTTGTGAACTGTGATGCAACTCTGGAAAACATGGCTCAAATGTCTGATTATGAATGTTAATGATATATCTGATTCCAGTCACGGTTATATGGAGAATATTTAAATGATTGAGTTTCCTTTGTGCTGCTGTTTGCGGGGCTCACTGTCAGACACACGTACAGTTTCCTGATGCACATTAGAGCAATAATGCATGTTTGTTCCTAAAAGTCTTGTCCGGTGTAGTCTGGATCAACTGAAGTACATTTCCAGGATAAAGCCTGACGAGCTAGCAAGCCTCTAATATAATACACCCATCTAAGCCACACGCTGAAAATGGCAAGTTTTGAAGAAAATTTGGATTGTGCAACAAGGCCGGCCTGCTTGGTTCTTTCGGGGAATGATTGTAAAGATTTACAAAGAATATGTTTACGGCATTTACTCTCTAACTGAGACGTTTTGGGACTGATTGGCGGGTATTGCTGTGATACTAAATCCACCTGGCAATACACTGGTAAGAGCAAAATACATGTAACCATGTATCCAGCTAATTTATATAGCTCACGTTACTGTATTGTGTGAACAGTTAACCTATTTAGTAATGTATGTGGTGTTTTCTTATACGGGTAGCAAAAGTTCCACCAAAACAATTTCATTCCCGAGAATATTTTGCAGAGCCACCGTCACTGCGTCCGGAGACGATTGTGATTGGTTTTAAGAAATGCAATCAACCCAGAGCGTTTTTTTTTTTCCTACTCCTACCCTAGAATGTATGTGTGGTGTAGCCAGACCTTACTCCACAGTGCTGTGGAGATAGGTCTGACAATGCGAATGTCCAGTGTGAATTATGGAGCTGTCTACAGCTTGGGACGACTCCCAGAGCCTCATACCTGTCATTTGGTGGGCAGTGTTGACCTCCTTTCCACTTTGCAACACAGGCGGAGACCACCTGCTAAATACAGGCCTGTGTGTGTCTCACACGGTTAGTAAACTTCATGACATAACTCCATTAAACCATTTAACTAGAAGCACAATGACCAACCATTAAGTTGATTGTTGCTTTAATTTGTGCTAAGTAAATGTTAAACGTAATCAAATAAGATATTCATGGTTTGAAAACGGTGCCATGTTTAGCAAAGTAAGACTTTTAATTATGGATATTTGTCACTGAGTTTTGCATCATTGTTCTGACCAGTTGTCTGCAATTTGTTAGAAAGTGATTAATCTGTTGCCTTCCAATTTTAATGGATGTGGTTTGGAAGATCATTTAGATTTTTAAATTGAGCACAATACAATGTTAAACTTAACCAAGATGTTAGATGCCAGAAATGATCGTGCCAGAAAAGATTCAGTAAAATAATTTGGCAGACTTTCAGGCTTCAACTAATGATTATTTTCATTATCGAATAATCTACGGAGAACATTCTCTATTTAATTAGTTGTGTGGTCTACAAAATGTCAGAAGACAGTGAAAAATGTGTAATAAAAGACCAAAGTGACATTTTCACATTGTTTGTTTTGTACAACCAACAGTCCGAAACCCAAAGAAATAAAATTTAGTATAACATTGGACAAAGAAAAGCAGCAAATCATCACATTGGAGAAGGGAATGTTTGGTGTTTCTGCTTTAAAAAATGACTGAAACGGTTAATCATAATCAAAATAGTTGCTGGTTAGTTTTCTGTTGATCGACTAATTGATTAATCTACTTGAGTCTAAATTCTAAAAGTGTCAATTTTGTGTATTCATGAGCGAGTGATATATGCAAAAGTTGTTGCACAAACCTCAAGAGACATGTCGTTATTTTCGACTTGAGGGATAATTCTCTGAAATTAGACCTGTCTATTCCCTCTTGAAACTTACCTGACAGCAACCTTGTGGTCAGTACTGACCATTAGCCTTGTCTCTCATTTACCTGACTTTCTTTTGAACTAAGCCCATCCTGTAGGGCTTACACGCTTGTGTGGAAGGCCAGAGCCTGAAATTACCATCACACCTTCTGCCAAAACCCGACCAGGTAGTCATTACTGGAAAAGCCTTCAAGTATTTCACCCGTTTGAAGTGTGTCAGTACTTAGAGAGATAACAATGCCGGTGCCCTTTAACCTTGTTGGGTTCTTCAGGTGTGTGTGTGTGTGTGTGTGTGTGTGTGTGTGTGTGTGTGTGTGTGTGTGTGTGTGTGTGTGTGTGTGTGTGTGTGTGTGTGTGTGTGTGTGTGTGTGTGTGTGTGTGTGTGTGTGTGTGTGTGTGTGTGTGTGTGTGTGTGTGTGTGTGTACTTCCCCGTTTCCATTGGGCTGGCCGATCTTTAAAGTTGCTCACTGGTCTGGTTACAGCCAGGGGATGAGCCATGGCATTGAGTACTTTCAAATGAACCAAACTAAGCCTATATGCAAACAAAACCTAGGGAATTAGGGGAACTAAGCTGGCCTGTTCACAGTAACTCCTCGGCCAACGCTGAACCACAGAAGAAGAGAGAGTGAAGGAGAGGAGGGTGGGAGTGAATGTGCGAGGCTCTCTGAATTCTCATGAAGGGCCTGTTCTTTTAATTGTGTTGAACGAAACAACAGGGGCTAAGTAATGGGGTTTTAAAGCGAAGCACATTTGGATAGATTGTGTAACGCCCTGTGTGGGTGTGAGGCGGGGAGCAGAGAGGAGAGAGAGGGAGAGAGACAACGAGGGCGAGTGGGCGGTATTGTGTGGCAAGAACAAAAGGCGAAAGTTGGCAAACGGAGGCACCCACTGAAAAGCCTGAAACCAAACTGGCCGCTTATTACTGACATGCATTGTCAAGGAGGAGGAAACACAACAAAACCGGGATAAAGATTAATTTTATACCTCATCCTCCTCGCTGTCAGACACACAGAAACAAATCCTGTAAATTGAAAAAGAAAATCAAAACGAGGCAAGTAGATAGAGGTAGAAGGGATCACCGGGATAAAGCTATGGGAGTGTAACCGTGCAAAGCAGTGCTAGTAAAGCTTCCTTTATTCTGTCAATCCCTCCTCTCAAACACAGGCTATAGACTTGTCTTCAAAGTAAAGAGTTTGAGAAGAGGACTGTTTATGAAATAGAAAAGGGAACATAAATAGGCTGGGAGTGCACGTAAAGTTGCTGCCGTATATTTAGGTCAGTTATAATGGAAGTCTCATATATTGGCAAAGGTTGCAGAAATGGCCAGACTTATATTTAGAGGCTGCAGTTAGGAAACAGAGGTCAAGATCTTGAGTGGGTTGTAATGCAGCAATGTGTTGTAAAATAATTTACAAAGAGGGATAAGAAGAGGAAAGGTGGGACTGAGTGATAGGATTATTAATATTGGTGTCTTTTGGAGAGAGTGCTAACATTTCCTGACATGTTTGTTCTACATCCAGCTCTTTTAGACTTTGGTCTGCCATTTTTCTGATTCTTTGCTTATCTTTTTATTTCTCTGTTCCATTTTGACAAGTGTTTCGGAAAAAGAAATCGCTTGTCATCACGAACCTATGCCAGGCTGGTTTTATTTTCCCCTTATTATTATTATTTTTTGAGTGTTTTTTGAGGTTTCCCAAGCGTACATCGGCGATTTGGAGATGAAAGGGATGGAATCATCCCGATTCCTGCCCTGCCACTGAGCCGCTCAAACTCCCTGACAAAGCTGTCAGACTCCATTTTTGCTGCAACTGCCAGAGTAAACTTGCTCTGCCATTTACAATCAACAAGAGGCAGCGCAAAGTCCCGCTTCTGCCGTGTCAGAACCCTCCAACTGCTCCCCATTAAAGTCTATTTCCCACCCTTCTTTCTCTCTCAACAGTGTGTCTGTCTGCTTATATTTCTTCTTTTTTTCTCCTTTATTTCGGTTTCCGTTGTGTCCTGCATCCATGTAGTATATGGGTTTTTAATAACTCTGAGGAGGTTGATTTGAAATTCTTAGCCGTAATTGTGAAATAGCATTTTTAAATGTGAATGGTTTACCTTCCAATTAACTCTTGGAAGGTAAAAATATGTTATACCACACATTATGCAAGTCTTAGACAGCTGCAAGTGTAGGAAGATCTTATAATAGTCTTATAATTGTGTATAAATTGTGTTTTGGGCTTAAATCTAGCAGTACCTCTTGCAATCCAGAAGTACGTAAAACAGTGAGCCTCAGTAAAAGGCACGGTTTAAATATATTAGGTCATTAGGCAAAAACTAGGAAAATAATAATAATTTCAATAACTTTTAATAATTGCTTCTCAACAAGAGGCTAATTACACTTGTGAGTGTTCCTTCCTATATACTGTATATTATTATTATTTCTTTGTGAGGCACGTCATAGTCCACTGTGTGTCTATGAGGACACAGGGAGGTTTGCGAGGGACAGCACACATATACATGAGAGAGACAGTAATAGAGAGAGAGGGGGAGAGGGAGGATGCTTGGCGTCTCTCCAGCAGTGGTGCTCCTGGTGTGTGAGAGGAAGAGTCTCCATTCTCTGGCTGGGCTTTCATGTAGAGAATGAAAGAGATAGACGCACAGAGGTGAGAGGGTGCAATGAGATGTTTACGGGGAAACATTTCAGCTTCGCTCCAGGTTTGCCACCAGTCTTTAAAATAAAGCTGCAAGGAATGATCGATCAAGTCAATCGAGCGGAAGTTAATCTCCCAACTATTTTGCTAATTGCATAACTAATTCAAATAACAATTAGTTGAAGCTGCAACTGTGACATTCTGAAAAGTCTTTTATTATCATGTACAGACAAAGAATTGTTTTAGCCTGGCCCTTCTCACATTAATCAGAGCACTTGTTTGCAGATTATGTCTGTGAAATTCTACCAGACATAATGGTTACCGCTGGAGTTGAAGACTTGTTGTAAGTCCACCACTGATGCTACCATATCACAGCTCTACTAGTAATGTCTGATTTGAGTGTTTGGATGTGTGACCGTTCGTGTTTGTGCACCTGCACCATGATCAATTTCATTGCTTTGAAATAAAATACTTTTATTAACTTGATTATTTCCCCCATTACCCACTGAAATGGACACCTAACCATTACAAGAAATTCTGCACCTCTCCCGTTTTATTCTGCCTCTCTCAGCCCAGCCTGTACCGTCAGCTCGGCCGGTCTCAGCGTGGCCCAGCTCGGCTTGGAATGAAACGGCGCGTCCATAATCTCTGTGCCGGCATGTTAATTTTCAAGTCAAAGGGGCAGCTCCCTTTTCATCACGGCGGAGGCTGTGGAATATTCAGCGCGCTGCAGATGTTCATGAATAATGTCTGTGGCCAAACCCCTGGCTGAGGCTGGGGGAGGAGGGAAGGGGGAGAGGAGGAGGGAGCGAGGCCAGATGAATTACACGTAGGGGGGATCTGACAGGCGGCGTGGAGCTTTGTGATCATTCCAAAGTTCTAATAATCTCTCTCACCTTCTCCATCTCCCCAGTAATGAAAGAGAATAGGTGATTGCACCCCGGGCTATGTTCCCCGCGTAATGACTCCTCCAAAGGCACAGAGCCGCCAAGGAAAAATGAACTTTGAATGAGCGGCGAATTGGCTCTGACAGAGTGATAGACCGTGACACAGATTCTGTAGCAAAACAGACGTAGTGCTAATTGATTATCAATATTTTAAGCAAAGTGATGAAAATAAGCATTAAGACATGTGAAAGAGGGAAGAGAGAAGGGAGTGCACAACGCTACCTTCGAAGGGCGGGGGGGGGGGCTGTCATTTGCCCAATCTTCTTCACTCTTTCTCCACCCTGTGCTTCTACTCCTCCTGCGGCCAGGCCGTCTCCCTCGTTTCCCCCATTTCCCTGGTGCCACTCTCAGCCTGCCCTCTCCCTCTCTCATGCATACTGTCTTTCTGTTTCTTTCATCTTTTCTCATGAGCTGACATTTTAGCGTTTATTGCCAAATCTGTCCCTGAAATTGTATTCATTTTGTAACGCTTTGCTTTATTTATTCCTTCGCTCTCACCTGCATTTGATGTTCTTTCTGAGCCTTGTTATCAGGCCCAGCGATAGTCACCTTGTCCCTCGGAGTGTGTCATTTTGGAGTTCAATCACATATACTTTTTCTTTTCTTTCTTTAAGAAAGAAAAGAAATCAAACAATTTATTCAAATACATTGTCAGTAATGTTGGGCTGTCTTTACAAAATGTATAAAAACATATCAAAGAAAATGAATACACACACACACACACACACACACACACACACACACACACACACACACACACACACACACACACACACACACGACCCACCATTTGTGAAGTCCACACCAAAGAGCAGGCGGGGACCACCAAGTTTGTGTGTCTATTCTGCAGTGTGTGTTTGTTGCTATAATGTGGTCAGTTGTGCTGAGCCCTATTGACGCTGCCAGGGTCCCGGCTCTCCTGCCTTTCTTTTCTAAGTGGCCGCCCTCCTGAACCTCCTTGTGTCAGCACTGCGATTAGCGGCTCTAGTTTACCTTTCATGTGCGGGGGTCCTGATAGACTTAGCCCCATCTCTCCCACCACCACAACCACCACCACACACACACACACACACACTGGTGTGCCATCACAATGGCATCCAACAGGCTTTCAGCAGGGGGGCCAGAGCCTATTCTCTAACATTCAACAGCACGCTCAAGTGCGTTCACTCTGGAATAGATGAGCAGATACACACACACACACACACACACACACACACACACACACACACACACACAAGAATATTTCTGCTCTGAAATTGCAGCACATGCACAACTTCTTACCAGGATCGCACAGTTTGATTATTGCGGGCTAAAATTTGAGCGACTTTTCTGGAAAATAATGATGCAATGTGGAACCTCCTTTTTGGAGTTATAGGTAGGCACAGAAAGTATTATAGGTCAGTATGACCAGCTAATGAGCATTTCTTTAATGGTCAGTAGCTTCAAATAGTTATTCAGAAAAGAAAGTTGTGGTGATTAAGTCTATCAAGGAGTGCTTATTTCTCTCACAATTTGATTTGATTTGACATTTGATTTTTTTATTGTGTTTCTAAATTGGATTATTTTATTTGGAAAAGGGAAGTACTTGGTCAAAGTTGTCAAAGTATTTTTCTAATTTTAAAATTGTGAAAAGGTTTCCAGCAAATACTGCAAGAGTTGGCTAAATCTGCCCTTATTCTTATATAACATCAACAATTGTTTTGTTGTTGATTGATCGTAAAGACAGATTATCTGTGTCAGGGTTTTGCAGAATCTACATGTTGAGGCTCCATACCTCCAGAGGTGCTGCTGGTGCTGGCATGCACCCACCCAAAATCTATGTATCACTGCTACGGTAATACCATGTTAGTTGCAATGGATGCACTTTATCACATGAATAGAAGAATGTAAGCATGATTACTTCAGGTATATAATGTGTGGCCTGATAATGTACAACTCCACCTTGTGTTGGGTGAAATGCTACACTGAACTATAACAAGTTCTTGTACAGGAGACCTATATGGTGGGACCACTGGATCACCTTGATGGAGAAAAGCCGGCTTAACTGTGCACTTACGCCATGCAGAGGCAAAGCAACCGGTACTTACTTCATTTTCCAAGGAGCGCTGCGAGACATGAAGCAACCGAGAGTTAAGCATCAGAGAGTGCGGAGCGACAGCTGGCGGAGAGATCTCTGATTTGGTGGCAATGGATACGGTTTAGCAAAGGCCATTTGAAAGGTGTGAGACCTCATGTTCAAAAACATGGTAAACAACATCCCAGATACAATAAATATAGTATACGTGAATGTCTGAAGACATTTACCAACAATGTATTGCTACAACAATTGAATTTGGTTTGTCTACTTTAGGGCTGCTCCCTCTTAGTCGATTAGTCGACTAATCGGTCGTTTTGGTCTTATTCAACTTAGATTCCTTTGGTCGATTAGTCATGTATTATGCATTTTTCATGCTGAATGACTTATTTCCAAGAAATGTACGAGCACATCTCTGGTAAATACAAGAGTTAAAGTGGCGCTTTTGCATGACTCTTTGCGGAGAAACTCAGATTTACAGATCTGTCGATTAAATCGATTAGTCGATACAATTGAATAAGTGTTAGTCGACAAAGAATTTCTTCAATCGAGCACAGCCCTAGAGCGTTGGTTGGCCTTTTATTAGGATTCTTCCACAACTGTGTGGTCTCAATTAAATCCTTACAGATTCCCAGGTTTGGCGTGTTGGTCTTTTAAGCCCCCAACGTTGTCTTCCAGGCAGCGCTGCCTGGAAGGCACTAGGATTAGGCAATGGTTAGGGTTAGGTGCCTTGAAGTCAACGCTGGGGGGGGGCTTAAAACACCACCGATCTGCAGGTTTTCACGTAGGTGCGAGAACATTTCTGTGTAGGGCTGCTCCCTCTTAATCGATTAGTCGACTAATCGGTCGTTTTGGTCTTAGTCAACTTAGATTTCTTTAGTCGATTAGTCATGTTTGATGCTTTTTTCATGCTGAATGACTTGACTTGAAACGTACGAGCACATCTCTGGTAAACACAAGAATTAAAGTGGCGCTTTTGCATGACTCTTTGCGGAGAAACTCAGATTTACAGATTTGTCGATTAAATCAACTAAATCGATTAGTCCATACAATTGAATGAGTGTTAGTCGACTAAGAATTTCTTCAATCGAGCACAGCCCTAGTCTACTTCAACTACAAAAAAATCCTATGTCAAGTGAGAGCAGACTCTCTGGCCACAAGAGACAGCTATGTACTTGCTGTTTGAATGACACAAACAAAGTTGTCACCAGTCCAAAGTGCATGGTAACAGATTATTCTGTGACATTAACATACAGTATGCATACTTATTGTATACCCCTTTCACACTGAATCCATGCAATGTTGAACCTCCATTGTAAATACAGTACTGTTGTGGGCCCTTTTTTTCTTTTTTCAGAACCATGCAAACACTGTCTAGCTTTAGCATTTGCAGCTCTTTTTTTCACCCATGACTAGTAAATGAATGGCCAAATGTGGGCTGAACCTATTTTATTTATTTTTTTAGCATCCTACAAGGGATTTGTCTGTAAACGTGGTATCTCTAGCACACAAACCTGTTCAAAGGTTACAAGATAGAAAAGGATGCAAAGAAGCAGGAGAGTGTTTAGCAAACGATAAAAGAGGAGAAAAGAAGGACATGAAGAAAAAAATAAAGAGGCATAAGAAAGAGATGGTGGCATGTGGAGACATGACAGGGTTGAAGTTGAGGGTGAGATGTCATTCAGAGGCCCCAGGATGCTTAATATTTTACCATGTGATCCCTGCATTATGAATTTGGTCTGATTGCCCTCTCAAGACCTCTGTTATGCACTTACCCACTCATCTCAGTGAAGTTCTCATGACAGAACTTCTGTATTTATCTAAAAGGCATGCCCACCTTCCAACCAAACCAATTAAATAACTGTAATTTTACTGCTAACGCACGCTTTAATGTAACATTTTAATCTACTACTGTAAAAGGCAAGGGCATTTACATATGATACATATGCTGTGTTTTCACAGTGAGGTTTCAGGGTTGAACTTTGTTTTAGCTGGTGGCTGCATTATAGAGGCTTTGTTGCTGGCTTCACTTTACCCCTCAGGCTTATGTGTGTGTGAGGTGCTCTTATGCCTGATGTGAAGTTGTGGACATCCGTGTGTATTCCTCAGGTGTGTGCATATGTGTGTGTGTGCAGCCTATGGCATTGCGTGGTCCTCAGAGTAACCTCCCTCTCTGATCTCCCTGACCGCTGGAGGCCTCTGCTCCTCCCAGCCTTTTCTGAAATTTTCCTCTCTAGGTTCAGGGTCCGTGGCTCCATCTTTCTGAGCACACAGAGTCAGGGGATACACTTTCGCCCTTGGGTCTAAAGGGTAGGTTGGGGTGCTGGGCCCGAGCCACCCACATGCATCGCGAAGACCCCACTGCTCAGCTGCTTATTGCCCCACGTGAAACCTGTTCTTAACCCTAGACCTCCTATGCAAGGTTTTGCCCAAAGGAAATAAGACTCAGACCCGAGTGTGTTGTCTGGAGCCAAGTGGTGTGTGGTGCAGAGGGCTGTGGAGCATGAGCTGAGGATTATTGTACTGATCTTCCTAATTATTCACTCTAACTTTAAACTGATTAATAAATGTCTTATTTAGAGTCAGACTATTAAATCAGGTCAACAACTTAAAGGAAGCTGCCTAATTGGATTGCTACACACAGGACAATATGATGCTCAAAGTATTTTAGTCAATTAGCTGTTTTTGTGTTGTCTTTATGGGGATACGCTTTTAGTTATTAGTCATTACTTTTAGAAACTGGAGTCTCATCTCTGCCATCACGAAAATATGTAGGAAATGCTTAGCCTTTAAACGCATAGTTCAGATTTTTGGAAATGGGGTTGTATGAGGTGCTCTTCCAGAGTCAGTGTACAGTATGACCTACAGTAGATGGCAGTCGGCCCCCAGTTTGGAGAAAAAGGCAGGAGTCCCGGCACAAAGGCTAAATAACATACTGCTGTGAACGGGGAGCAGCAGCTTAACATATTTAGCCACCTAAAACATATTTTAAATGTAACCTATATTTAGAATATTTCCCAACTTTACCTTGATGTCAGACAGCCCTGTTTAAGTTTACATGGGGCGAACCTTAGCTGTTTTATGCTGTTATCAAAGCCACCAGACTCCATTGACAAAAAAAAGTAATTTTACCTTGCAAAATACGGGAGTTGCTGTACTCCCGTGTTCTTCGAGGTAAAATTACTATTTTTGTCAATGGAGTCTGGTGACTTTGGCGAGAACATCAACGACGGCTTCAGTTCCCACACATAAAATTAAACGGCTGTTTGACGGCAAGGTAAAAATATTCTAAATATAGCGTACACTTAAAATGATATGATTTTTTTACTTTTAGATGGCTAAAATATGTTTAGCTGCTACCCCCATCCACAGCAGTATATTGCTTAGCTTATTCCTGCTTCTTCCAACTGGGGGCGGGCCGACCACCATCTACTGTGGGTAATACACGGATTATAGACCTCCATACAATGGTAAATAATAAAATCTGAACTATCCCTTTAAGAAGCACTAGAATATCTAAACATATTAGGTAAGCAGCTAACTAATAAAATTATTAACAATAAATTTGCAGAATAATTTGTATTAATTGTTGGTCTTGGACAATGTATGAAAATAGTTTTAAAATGCTCACAAGTTCCCAGAGCCCAAGGTGATGGCTTCAAATTGCTTGTTTTGCCCAAAAACGTTAAAAACCCAAAGATCTACTATCAACAAAACACTGAATTGTCTCATTTGAGAGGAACTAACAATTGTTTGGGCATTTTTGCATTTTCCATATTAATTATGGGCATTGCTACTGATTAATTTTTGGTCGACCAATTGTTTCAGCTCCAAAATAGATTTTTTTCCACATGACCACATTCGGCAATACACTGTAAACACGGAGGAAGACATTTACATCCAATCTACCGTATGTTGCCTTTACGGGGAAATACTGTATATAAAATATGAATTTGAATTGTTTTAGTCTGTGTTTGTAGTTTGCAAACAAAATGAACTCTGGACAGAGTTACATCCTGTTTTTCCTATAAATAACATCAATCTCTTTTTAATTCCTCACCTCTTTGAGTTTGACAGATGCAATCTCAGCATGATCACTTTGAAGGAAAATACAAACATGGAGCCGGGGTGTCGAAAGTTAAGAGTCCCTTTTTAAAAATGTATAGAACAAAAGTTGCATAAGCAAGCTCCAGAGTTTTGGCTTGTTGGTTCTTACATAGTAGGTAGGGAAAGTCTCATTTCTTCACACATTCAGATGAATTATCCAAATTGTCCCTCTGACTTCATGTATAGCATAGTGTACAGTGTTTTTATCAAGCTCATCTACCACAACACTGTGTCAGCATGCAGTACTGGCAACTTGCATCTGGCTCCTTCATTTAGGCGATCACTCCTCTCTGAAGCACCAATAACACCACAGGAGTACAGGCCCTAATTGATGCACCCCCCAGCATCAGAATATAGCCGTGGAACAAAACAAAAGCTTTGCAGACGATTGGCAATGAATAATTGATTGATTTTGTAAGATATCTCTCTCTAATTGTTTAGTTTGTAAATATTTCATGGGTTGATGTTAAATCAGCCTCATGACAGATGTAGAGGGCAGCCTGCGATAAAGATCATTCAAGTTCAGGTCTTCTCTCTCTGCCTGAAGGAATTCACTCTTATGGCTGAGACACACGGATTCATCTACGGTACTTTTGTAAATAATTATATGTGTTTTTGGGGGGAGGGGTGGGGGGGGTTGTCAGGAGACTTTCATCATGCCCATTACAAGTTGCACAATGTCAAACATTAAGTGCTACTGTAAAGCAGGCTTGCCTTTGAATGGTTTTTATTTCTACTGCCACATATTCAAATAACATTCAAATAATTCATGTTGCTCTGTATGTCTGTGCCCCTCCAATCAGCATGTAAGTACATTAGTGATATATCCCGAGTCAAGTTATATTTTACAGCTACAAGGTCTGGATGAGCTGGTGTTGATGAAAGGTCCTGTACAAACACACAGGCACCTGCATTTTAAACGTATATAAAAGCAAGCCCTGGCTGGAGCCTCACGCTTGTGTTGGCTGTGTGCTGTGCCACCTAGTGGCTGCTTCGGATGTTGCTTCTTCCCGTGATCCATGTAACCGGTACACCTGCTGTACGTTTCTACAACATCACATTTGCTCCATCAGATACTGTGGGTTTCTGTCTCATGGTCCACCTTTTTAACCTGAAGAGGCTGAAGCTTTGAGCAAATACTATATCAATCTGTACTGTATCGGTAAGATTCCCTGGTCAGGTCAGATAAGGAACATTTATCCATTTATCAGTTCAGATGTAGTGTTCTTCATTGGGTAGTTTTTAACTAATTCACATGGAACCTGTAAGTAATGTACCAGTACAAAGTGGGTACCATAGTGTTTAATTTTTACCTCAAACTTGTCTCAAATGATCATCCCACATTATTTTTGAACTCTCTGACACTGGAAAAAAAATACAACATAATTTGAAGTTCCTCTTATTGGTGGAGTATCAGTGCTGTAGAGCTGCAAAGTTGAGCTTTTATTTGACCAATTACCGTATCACATCTGTCCTGTCTGTCTTGTCCACCAGAGCCAAATGATATTGGAAAATAAATTGCACTGGAATGTCTTTAATTAGGCTGGTTAACTGCTGCAGTTGTTCAGTTACCTGGTCAATTCAATCATAGCACTTTCATCTATGAATCCATATTTGCCTTACACTTAATGTAAAGTTTAGTTTTGCAACCTTGTAAAAAGAAAGCTGTGTAATGGTATTGTATGCCTTACGTTGGTGTAGGTTTTGGCCATTCTTGTGAATCCCTCTTTGGTAACAACCTAAAGTGGGAACTGGGTCTTTCTCTAAGAGTCCATTATTTCTTTGTGGCATTTGAAGCCTTCTTAATACCACGCCAGACAAGTCAAAGCATCCGAAATATGCATTTATGACATTGAATGGCATTCTTTTATGACTTTGCACTCATCATGCTTGGATGGATTTGTGGTGTCAGCCTAAATGTTCAAATACATTAGTTATTATGTCAAATGTTATTCTCATGGCTGCCAACTGACAGATGTAGATGTTTTGACTTCTTCACTTAGTTTAGTTACGTGCCAAAAAAAGCAACATATGATATTTAAATAATCTAATAATTTATCAGTAATTCTGTATATCTTTAAAATCAGTCATGAAAACATCTTTATGGTGATGGGCCTAATTTGTCTTATTACATTTAATTCCTTCACAGGACACTTTGGTACTTGCATTGCAATATTATTGCTGCAGCAATATATCGATGTGCCCGACTATTCAGTTGTCAGTCTGTCTGCCCAGCAATTTTCTGTCTGTCTTTCCACCTGTCTTTCTGTCTTGTCTTACCTGTCAGGCCTGTTAAATGTCAGTTAGTGTGCCTACCTGTCTGTCCTCTCTGCCCCATTGTGTTCTTATGTTTCTTTGTCTCGTCTTTCTGCCTGTCAGGGCTGTTATTCGTCAGTGTGCCTACAGGTCTGTTTGTCTGTCTTCCAACCTGTCTGTCTCTTATTTATTTATTTTTCATCTTATCTGTCTCTCTGGTATTCAGTGTTGGTTGGAGGCACGGCTGTTGAGCTTCACTGTAAACTGCTCGGCTGATTGGAAGGGACATTTTTCCAATGGCGCTGCGCTGCCTCTAATATTCTGTTTGTCGTCGGGTGTGAGGCTGATTTATCACGCCTCCTCTCCTGCTGACATTCAGATTCACTTTGATTGGCGGCTGGACTGGAATGACACCCACCACTACCAACACCGCTAACATCACCGCGGCTCACACGAATGCACAAACACACACAGTCAAATGTGATGTCACAGTCAGGTATACAGTGGATATGAATATGCCTATTACGCCAACACATACCCACTTACATTTAGACATGAAGACATGCCCTGGCATATATATATATATGGATAACTGTTGTGTTGACCTCTGTCTTCAGCATTGCTAATTTGTAAGTGTTGTATTGAGTTTATTGAACAACGTGGGCAGCCTGCTGCTCTTCTGTTGTACTCTCACCTCCCGAACTCTATAATATGGTAGCCTTTCTCACTTCTAATACTTACTGTACCGGCCTAAGACCTAAGCTACCATACTCTTGCTGAATAACATCTCTCTCCTTCTTTTTCTCACCCTCTGTCCCTCCCTTCTCCCCCTCCAATCCCTCCTTAATAACTCTATAACTCACCTCAGCCTTGGATTTAATTGCTTATCTGTGTGTAAACGTATTAACCCTCTGCTGTATCTGTTTTGCTGCCCTCCCGGGGGCCTTACAAGCCTCTCTGACTGCCGTGCCTTACATCCAATGAATAGTCCTTCTCTGAGTGGTAATAGGGAATCAGCATCGTAGCAGCAAGCATTGGCGGCGTGTAAGAGATAAATCAGATTGGGGGTCTAGCTTTGCCAGTTTATTGAATCTAAATTGCGTGCGTGCGTAGCCCCCGCCGGCCCTACAAGGCCCATCCATCTCCCGGCTGATAATGGAGCGGGCCTGATTCCACCTGGTGGGAGCATTATTACATTTCCCCTCTAACGAGACCCAGCTAATCCTGCCAAGGGAGGAGGACAGAAGAGAAGACAGAGGAGGAGAGAAGAGAATAGGAGAGTAGAAGAGAAAAGTGAAGGAGGATGTTGGGGGAGGAGGAGAAGAAAGGAAAAAATGAAGGGAAGAGAAAAGAGGTAGAAAAGGAGATTCTGTAACAAAAAAATTGCAAACATCCTGGCAGCCTCCTGCTCCCTCCCACTCTCCGTCTTTCTCACTTTCTCACTTTCTGTTGCTGTGCATAAAACATCTTCTAGCGCCATCAGAGCTACATGGCCCCTGGGCCCCTGAGCTGCAATTACACTCATAATCACAATGCGATTTCACTGACGCTCGCCGCCCCTTCCTGCTGCCATCTCTCCTCTTTCCCTCCGCCCCTGCAGCCAAGACTGAACGAAGTCTAAATGAAGTGAAAGGCCTCTCCTCTCCCCAACACCCGGCCGTTTATTACCCGCTTTAATAAAAGTCCATCACAGAATTATCCTACAATGAACTGGAGCCACTAAGTTGCAAAGAAATATACTTCCAATAAGCAGCCTCTGCACACCGACATGCCTATATTTCTAGATGGCTACAGCTGTGAGACTTAATTATTTTTATATGCAACTATAATATTAACATGCTTTTCATGATAGTGCAGCAAAGTGTTGCTGTAATGTATTTTTTTGTAGTATTTATTTATAAATTTTTTTTAAAAAGCTGAGCTCTTTATTGATGTCATTAAATCGTATCCCTGGCTCAGCGCTCAGGCCTACTTTCATTGTTTTGATGGGGCAGGAGCCCCGTGAGGCCGTGCACTGATGAGAGATGGATAAACAGTTTGATTTGCTGCTATCGCCCCCAGGCACAGTGTACTGGAGAGATGAGCAAGAGAAGGAAGAGAAAGCATAAAAAAATGGGGAGGGGTGAGAGAGGGCAAAACAGAAGGAGAGAAGACAGAGCGAGAGGATAAGAGAACCTGTTGGGGGAGGGATGAAGGGATAGAGGTGGAGGATAAACATGCAAACAAAAAGAGGCGACAAATCACTCCTGTTGTTTGTGTGCACGCAGGCAATGCTTTTTCTCTTATTTCTGCTTGTTTGTCTGTTTCCCCTCGCTGTCAGTTCTCCCTTTCCCTTTTTTGCCCTCCTCTTTCTCCCCTGTCTCCCTCCCCTCTCCATCACACCAACAATACCGCTCCGTCTCCTACCTGCCTCTCGGTAGCCCCGAGCAAAGAGGGAACTGTGTACAAACACAAATACACATCTGTGCATACAAACAAGAAAAGTCATGAATGTAGTTGCGAAGAGATGCAGGATGATGCAGCCTATGGTTTAGTTTTTGGTACATACACACAAACTTACTAAATTATGACACACACACACACACACACACACAGCACACACACTAGCTGAGGGAGGTAGAGGAAGGTTCAGTCATCCATGTAGAGTCATTGTTAGTAAAGATGTGGAACCTCCAGATTTAACCACCCGTAACAGCAGTGTGACGGTTCTTTGTCTACGCCAATTACTGAACAAAAACAGCAGTGCAGTCACAGAGAGACCATCACAACCCATGGCCTCCTGCATCCAAACACACACACACACAAACACACACACACACACACACACACACACACACACACACACACACAAACACACTCATGCATGCGATGTATGTGCTGTATCTTTATGTAGCATACTTGCTCTCAGTTCAAAGTCTGACACCAAGTCACAGCACAAAACACAAAAAGAGACACAAAACGAAGAGCGTACACAAAACACACATGCAGGCATCTCATATGGTGCAATAAACCACATTCGGACACCCACAGCTGTGCCCTAACAAAAATTCTGTAAGCGCTCACAAACACTTACACCCACTCTTCTATTGTATTAACTTCCCCAAAACATTGCAGAGCTCTCATTCTCTCCCCCCTCTTCTCTCTCTCTCTTTCTCTCTCTCTCTCTCTCTCTCTCTCTCTCTCTCTCTCTCTCTCTCTCTCTCTCTCTTCTGCTCGCTCTTGTCTTCTGTTTCTCCCTCTTTTTTTCTCAAAGTTTAAACTCATTAAGTGTAATGATATTGGAGACTCAATTTTACATAGCTCACTCATCAACCAAGTGAGATAGCAATAAAGGCGAATGGCTCCGCCGAGGCCTTAACGCTGCAAAATAAATGATGCGCCGCAACGGAAATGTAATTAATTTAGAAGCAGTATTGATAGTCCTGCCATACACAGCATTATATTTTTTAATGTGGCTTAACATCTTGATTATTCAGGGGGAAAGGCGGAGGAAAAGGGAGCCGAGACAACACGGCTCACGATGAGAGATGCTTAAAATGCCCTGACGAGTGTTTACTCCCGCAGCCTCACTTTCTCTTAAGCTTTTCATTATGCCGAGACGATAAACACCTCTCAGGAAGACTCGGTGATTTTCACAGGGGTACGTAGGGAAAGCAGAGAAGGGTGCTGTCTGGTAGGGAAAGGAAAAAAGGCATGATTCATATTTTTTTTGATTTGTACTCTTACTGTTGATCCAGTGATGTGTTCTCTAGTAATCTCCATTGTGAGTATCAAATAACAGTATTTCCCACAGAAATAACTGTTGTTCCTTGCGCGTACAAATATGTTGTTGTTTTTTTAAATGGGATCATCAAATTTAAATAAAAACTGGTCAATTTATTTGTTTTTATTTTATTTTCAGAACATATATTATCATATATCATGAATAATAATCAATTCCTTTATATCTCAATTTATCTTTAAAAATGCTATAAATGTTTTCTATAATAAAACCATTATGATGTTCCTAATGTTCTGCTTTGCTCCTAACGCTGCCGTCTTCTGTCTTTCTTTTCAGCTAAGACAGACGAGGTGCTGAAGGCCAAAGTAGCCAAGAGAGAGGAGGAGGCGCGGAAGAAACTACAGGAAGGTGAGTTATACGTGTGGGTCTGTCATAGATCCAACATGTGGAATTTGACACCAACACCAAACTAGTTGTAGAAGTTCTGAATTGACAACACACAAAGGAAAACAAAAAGCATAAACCATAAAAATGTAACAAAAAAAGTCCAAATCAAAGTTGTTGGCAAGATAACAGCTGAAATAATGAAAAAAAAATCAAGTTAGCTTTGTTTTATATTTTGTTCTCCGATCAAGTAGCCACTAGCAATATTACCTTTTGAGGAGCGGGAGCACAAAACACCAAAAAGTATTTAAGCCTATGAGACATCTGTTGCACAACGTCTGTCCTAAATCGACTGGAGCATGTTTATCTGATAAAAATAAAAAGGCTAACGTGTAATGTGTGCAATTTAACAGGTTGTATAAAGCTTTCACATCATGAATGTGAATGTGTGAGTGCAACAACAAAAAATGTTTGTGTATATTTAGTTGTAAAGCCCCGACTTATGCTTGTGTTTCTTGTGTCAGGTATTGCAGTATTTTTGCAGTCCATGCCCTCTCTGCAACATTAGTGATGTTACACACTTAAACACATCCAATATGGTTACATCAAGGGATTCATGTAAACACCCTTGTCTTGTAAACAATAATTCGACATCTAAACATGAACTTTCTGATGTTGAGTAGTTTATATTAAGACGTCTGTAATCTACATTAAGATGCATAGGCAGAAATGTGCTTATTATTGCAGGCAGTCAATTTACCCCCTCCGCCCATACTACAACCAACATATGACATGCAGACACACACACACACACATACACGCAAAGATTATATCGACACACATTCAAATAAAGTCAAGCGTAATTTGCAGTGGATATGATAGCAGTTATAAAAGTCCTTAGATAGAATAATGACCCTGGTCCTTGCTCCAGAGCATGACATAAATGAGAATATCACATGTGCTGTTATCAACCGCTGTGTGTATGTGTGTGTGTGTGTGTGTGTGTGTGTGTGTGTGTGTGTGTGTGTGTGTGCGTGTGCGTGCGCACAGATTGGCATGTGTAGTAGCATAATTTGTTCTACTGTGAGTGTTTTTATATTGCTGGATTCTCTCGCCAATCTTTTAGTGTCATTCTTTTTGTGCATCGAGCAGGCATGGCACTGTGACCTTTAAAGTTAGCTGACCTTTTAGCCAAATTAATGTCCAGTCATCAAAAACTAATTAGCCCTGCACTCTTGCTTTGGTCCCCCCAGTTCTGGGAAGGATTTATTCCTTTTTTTTTTTAGCCTCTCCACAATTCTCACATTGTTATTAATTTTTCTTGGTCTTATCGTTCTGTCTGTCTGTTTTCTCCTCCTACTTTCTGTCTCACATACCTTCTTTCTTCCCACCTTCATTTGTCCTCATCAACCATTTCCACCTCTTTCCTGCCCTCTTCTCTGTCTTTCTTACTCTTTCCCTTCTCCTGCTTCTTTCTTCTCTGTGTGGAAGCATTGCCAAAGTGATGACTAAGTACTTTGCTTGGGGCAACAGAGCAAGTCTCCCAATCAAATAGCTTTCTTAAGCTAAGTTCACACTGCACTGTTGCCTCTTTTTGGATTCAGTTGACTTCTTTGCTCAAAGCTTCCTCGTCCCCCGATCCATTCATTTTGTGTGATATAAGTTGTTCGTGCTTGATTGTGTAGTAGAGTGGTGCAATACAGCATGCTGTGCAGGCGCTGGCTTCGAGGGCGATCATTTTATTCCCTTTACAGGGACACAAAGAGAGATCAGAGAGGCTTGACAAAGCGGCCCTGATGATTTGCCCTTGCCTTGGTAGCAGGAGAAGCCAGTGGCACCTTCACAATACACGAACAACACATCCACTCTCATAGACACAAACAGAGTCATCCAGCTCCATCCTCTTCTGGCCTTTCTTCCAGCACAACTAAAATGGAGGAGGTGGGCCACTGCTGCTGCTAAACAGCAGATCACCAAGGGTCTCCGTATTCCCCGCAGGGCCTCTTAGAGGTCAACACAACTAGAAAGTTTACACTTGAACTGTTAAGTCAACTGAAATGAGAAAACCTTTAAAGAGAATGGAGGGGAGAAGTGAAGAACACTACCACCTACACTCCTCGTTCATAAATAGATTCACATCCTAGACTGGCAATGTGTTTGAGTTAGTTTAGCCCTAATCGAACTACCGAGATCTGATTCATGTGAATGCTATGATATGCAAGCTATTATTGTAGCGAACTGTGCCTGCATACTGCGGAGCCCTGCGAGAATAGAGGTTTTATCAGCAGGGTTTACCGAGCGAAAGAGAAGGAGAGGATCAATAACTGACCCTGTGGTCATCAGTTAACAAAGTAGTCTCCACTTAAAGAGTGCTTGGCTCTCTGGTTAAGGGCATCCAGATGATGCTAGTGGTTGAAAAAGGAAACAAGTGATATGAAAGGCTGTGAATATGAGAGGGGAGGATGGTTCCTTTGTTAGTTGCATGCCTTGTTTAGGCTATTAAAGCTGAGAGATGTTGTTTGTGTGCCCAGGAGGCTTTAAGCTAACACAGTGAGTGTCCAGCTATAATAAGACGGACTGACTGCCAGTGTAACACAGTCTGTTTGAGTGGACTGTACGGTCAGCTGGCACTGTACTCAACGCAATGTATAACCAGAGTAGCTGTGTGTGGTGGTACTGTATGTATGGCTGGATGTTAAACTAAATATATCAAATGACCAACATTATGAATCTCTTACCGACCTAAACATAGGGCTGTGCAATAGGGCTGCACGATTGTGATGAATGATAATCACGATTATTTTGATCAATATTGAGATCACGATTAATTATCACGATTATTTTAACCAAAACAAATTTTATTGTCACATAGGCTAATTATAACTGCTTTTACATCCATATTGTGCTACATTCCTCCTTTATTGAAGGATACTGTGAATGAGTATGCCATTTCAGCTGTTGTGCGACCGCATTCCATACATGCACGTTTGCCGTAAGGTATCTACCTGACGAAATAGCAACGCGGATTTCGGTGTCTTAGCTACATGTCTGCGTTGCGCTCATAGACTGTCTATGGTTGCGCTCTGAAACTCACGTTAGAGGCAACATAAACATTGCTGCATGTCACGCTATCAAACACTAATAACACGTTACACAGCAGGTAACGTTAGCCTACCATTAGCTAGCTACAGTAAACACTAATAACACGTTACACAGCAGGTGACTTTAGCCTACCATTAGCTACAGTAGTAACTGGATTAAACACGGCTAAAATGCTGATAGCTAAATGGTGTAGTATGACTGTATTTCACTATAGAGGATTCCAACAGTGGGACGTCAAACAGTCTGCTGCTAAAGCTATGTGCTAAAAGACACAAACTAGCACTGGTCACTGCTGTTGTCTGAAAAACAAAACAGACGGGACAAAATGTTGCGTTTACTGGTAAACTCGTAAACATTGTGACCGGCTTATGATGACCGACTGCTACCTGTTATGGAATTTTCCTCACATTACTCTGTCCTCTGGGACTGTCTACATCTAGAAACTAAGCTGCGCGGTGCAGGGAACAACTCTGATTGGCACATGGAGGTACGTGATCAGACAGTGGTTTGTGGAGCGCTAGATTGGCTTTGCAAAAACTTTGGTAAGGAGCGTTCTATGAACGGAATGACGCATTTTAAATATCGCTCGATCACGTAAATTTGATCATTTGATCGTGGGAAGTCGTGATCGTGATTAAAATTCGATTAATTGTGCAGCCCTACTGTGCAATAAATCAAAATGTTAGTACAGTATTAAGGGAAATTTCACAGTTCAAGGTGTTTTCACTGTTTATTTGTTTAACTGTTGCACTCTTTTTTTTTTTATTCAATAATTGCAACATCTTTCGAAAAGTCGATGAGTAACCATGTTAAATATTCGTCATTTCAATATTGACCAAAAATATCAGATTTTTTTTTTTTTTGCCTGCCCATCTGGCAGCCCTACCAAAACATACTTACCTACCTGTGCATCAGGAGAACCTGCTTTGTGTTTCATTACAGTCAGATCCAAGTAGTGTTTCCTCCCATTTTTTTGTTAAATTCCCTCATGTTGTCTTTTAATGAATGTCTTTTGAACTGACGATAAATACGACAACCTGTGATATCTATCCAGATGTGTTACCAACCAAAGAGCTGGTCATGTTGTAATTAAACTGGAAGATATGAAACCAAGTCAGCACAAGTAAGAAAACATATAGGGATGTAACTATGTAATTATTGCTATTATTGATCAACCTGCATCTTATTTCTCGATATATAAAATGTATGTATTTTAAATAGTGAAAAATGCCAAATATTATATCCCACCACCCATTGTGATTGCGTATTCAAATTATTTGTTTTATTCAATTGAAATAATCTAAAGCCCAAAATATTCAGTTTACTATCACATATGACAAGGATTCAAATCCTCACATTTAAGAAAAATCTGGTGCCAGTAAATGTTTGGCTTTGTTAGATGAATTAGTTAAAATTATCAAAATAGTTGCTGATTAATTTTCTGTTGATCCACTAATCAAGTAATCATCTAACCCTTTAAACAAATATTACATGTTGTTAAAGTAAATGTGATCATTAATTTCAATACAGATTTTAGATCATATTGTATGTATTTATTTGTAGCTCATTTCTCAGAAGCATGTCCGTTCAAAGATTATGAGATGTTCCCGTCCAACAGGGATTGACAGTTTGATGGTGAGAAATGAAGTGAGAGAATTTAAAATATGATGAGAAAGAGAGATGTCTCCATTACACCCTCCTCACTAACATTGTACCAAAATTGTGTGTGTGTGTGTGTGTGTGTGTGTGTGTGTGTGTGTGTGTGTGTGTGTGTGCGTGTGTGTGTGTGTGTGTGTGTGCGTGTGTGCGTGTGTGCGCGTGTGCGCGTGTGTGTGTGTGTGTGTGTGTGCGGATTGGGCTGCATTTTTCTGTCCGAGCCCGGCCTGCGTCCGACAGAGTAGTAGCCAACCCTTAACCTTTATTAAGCAACTGTAGGAAGGCCTTCGGAAATGCCAACAGATGAGCGCATCAGCGCACACGGGGCAACAAGCGCACGTTAACACAGGCACGCACCTACATAATAAGGTGTTTTAAATTTAAAATGTTCAATGCCTTATCGCATTGCGCGTGTGTATGTGTGTGTGTTTTAAGACTTTATTAAGACCTTGTGTTAATTCCTCCTGCTTTTCTTTATATACTTCATGTCCAACATATTTTAGGAGAAAAGTAACACATCAACCACTTGACATGAAAATTGGTGTCAAATGCTTGATAACCCCAATTCATACCCACACCCTCGTTCATGTGTCGTTCATAAGGCTCTGACAGAAACATATTTTTATTTATGCAGACACTCTCAGACACACAGTTATGCAGATATGGATTGGACACTAGCCTATAGCCTGCGGATGGTATTTTTGCCCTTATGCTGCTCTGTCCCCATTACCTCAAACCACCACCAGATTGGGAGATCATATATTTTAATGAGACGTATAATAGCTCTTTAACCCATATCATTAGGGGAATATATACCTACCGTTTGCTCTTTTGGCAGTTAAACGAAAGGACTGTTTCCCTAATTACGCGGTGTGTAGGACAGGTCACGGGTTGGGTGTGTACCTGACTGTGTGTGTCTCTGTTCAGGAATTATATGACCATTAAATATTCAGTCGCAGACCCCCCCTCCTGCTCACTCTCCCCCTCCTCACTTCCTCGACCTAGCATCCATTAACGCCTCATCGCAGTTTAACTAGCTCTGTTGTCAATCACCATAGGGCCTGGGCTGAAACAGAAAATGTCTGGATTTGGTTTCTTGCCTTACTTGTTCAACATAAATGCAGAATACACATCTTCACCGACTGTAGGATGCCTCAGTCAAATCAATATAAGTGAAATATCGTTAGGGGTGCATGTGCCCGCGACATCATTAAAAAAAAAAAAAAAAATATATATATATATATATATATATATTTCTCTTGTTAGTTGTGATTACATGCTCTACAAAACAATTTGTCAGTCAGCTAAAATTTCCGCTCTGCATGCAAGTGTCTGCATACAATAACGGTGTGGGTGTGTTCGTCCATAATAAACGATGTGATCCCTTTTCTAATTGAAAATAATAACTAATCCACGGATAACAAGCTCTTGTATAATCCAGAGCCATATCCCTTCAGTTCTGGCCTATCTCGGCTGTAATAAAAGACAGGAAATGAGAGGCAAGTGAAAGTGGTGGCTTGGACATTGACGCTTAATGTAATCTGCCTTGAAATCAAATTATTTGACCTGGAAAGCCTAACAATACAAAACTCCTGCCGGGCTGCTGTTAAATATTTAGCACGTGCCTGTCATGAATACAAATGGTGCACAAATTAGAATCTACAGGCGCGTGACCCCCATATCACACCCCGGGAGCACAGGGGGGCTGGCTCTGCTTTAAATGTTTTAATTACCGGGGCCATGGTGTGGCGTGCCACGCTACCTCGCCGATCAGCATCGCCGCTGCTCAGGCTGCCACTTGAAGGACAAGCGGTAAAATTCATCTGCTGGTAAACACGAGTGATCTGGTGTCCATGATCTCATCACATTAACTAAAACATGAGGATTCAATAAGGAGAGTGTCTGAATTATACCAAGCTATAATTATAGTTCCCAGCATCCTCTCTCTGGGTAGAGCATTATACTTTTTGTTAACTGTATTCTTTCCACCGGCTATATGATCTACCTCAGGGCTCGAGGGAGGCACTGTATTGCTCTTGTGCACTCTGCGCTGAAGAAAGATCTGTCTCAGTGATTTTGATGTAAGAAAATCTAGTTTGTATCGATTCGATATTGATTAGTGGAGTAAGCCTCATCTCCTGTCGTTACTTCAGATAAATGGCCTTATTTGTTGTGTTATTATGTTCAACACAATCATGCCGGAAAAGTCAGAGGAATATTGAACCGACACTTCATTGGCTTTATGGGTTCTATTTGTTCCAGGAATTAAAGGATGTTTTGTGCATTGACAATCAATTACGCCTTCACTTAAAGCTCTGTTTTAAACAGAATCGTACAGAAGAACGTTCCACGCTTGTTTCTGATTTTTGTCCTGCCGAAATAATGATTGATTTAGAGATGAATAGTGCCACACACTCGGTCTAGCCACCTCTCTTTTTATTTTCTCCTCTCTCCTCCCAGTGCATTCAGGTTTGTGGTTCCCCCCACCTTGAAATGATTAGTTATGCAAGGCTTGTAAGCACTGAATCAGAGTTATGGTCCCTGGGGAAATAAATTTGGCAGAAAATCAGTGTGAGAAGATTTAATTATCACAAGGAGACCTTTTTTCCTTGTCTTGGCCCACTGAAGCCCAAACTACTCTCACACTCTCTCTCTCTCTCTCTCTCTCTCTCTCTCTCTCTCTCTCTCTCTCTCTCTCTCTCTCTCTCTCTCTCTCTCTCTCTCTCTCTGGTCCTATGCTCAGCTCCACACACTGCAGCCAAAAAAAAACTGGCGTGCAGCATGGACGCCAGCCCTCTCCTTCCCTTCCTTCTCCTCCCAATTTGTTTCATTGCACGGTGATAAGCCAAGCAATTACTGCTTTATTGATTTTTCATCACTGCAAATTTAAAGTTGATTTTTTCCACCCCCTACCTCTCGCTTCCCCTTTCCTCCCTCGGAGATGGCTCGGCAAGGTGATTAGGTGACCTCCTGTCCTAAGCACTGCTGGTCCCGTGAACGAGGGAGAGGCGCATGCCGAATTCTGCTAACCCCACGTGACCCTTTGTTGTCCCGGAGTAATGGGATGCTGATGCTGCCCGGCGTTGCTGTCACTTCTGCAGCTATGGAGCCTACAGCATAATCATTTCTATAAGGATATCTACGGAATGACATGTTTGACCTGATAGCAGCCTAGCTATCTCTGCCATAGGCTAGATTACACAGAGATTGACCATGCAAGCTTCCAACCTGTGTTCATTCAGGTCAAGAGGACAAATGATTGACAGCACCCTTTTACGCTCTGTGATTGGTAATCGTTTCTTGGGTCACCCTTATCAATTAACCTGCTACCAGTAGACCGATGTGTGTTCACCGGGCTGATTTATTTTTTTATATTTAAAAAAAATAAATCTGGTTTAACTGGTTTAAAATTAGATATTGAATGTGAAAATGTGTCTTGATTCAATTAATGTTAAGTACTGAATAATACATTTGGTATAAATGTACTTCATACAGCAACAAATATTGTTTTATTTTTTAATCTAATAGTTAAAATGTAATTTTATAAGAATTTTACTTATAAAAATCCTGAAAATTGAACAGTAAATACAGCTCAATAATGTGTGTAACTAGCTTCACTATTAGGAGATTAAAGGTAGAGTATTAGTTTGCCAATCTAACTGAAAACATTCGTAGTATGTGAAAGTGACTTACACACACACACACACACACACACTGGTATGTCTGGACATGATCATACACAGCAGTAGTGTACTTGGTTCAGTCTAACAGGGTGGTCAGACTGCTGTGATTAGACACACCCGCAGACTGTTGCAGGTCAAAGTGCTGGCATCCTGGGTGGCTCTGGCCATGTGGTAGCCCCCCAAGGTTTGTCATTAGACATCAGAGGTCACTTATGGTGTGTGTGTGTGTGTGTGTGTGTGTGTGTGTGTGTGTGTGTGTGTGTGTGTGTGTGTGTGTGTGTGTGTGTGTGTGTGTGTGTGTGTGTGTGTGTGTGTGTGTGTGTGTGGTGTGTGTGTGCGTGTGTGTGTGCATGTGCGTGTGCATGTGCGTGTGGCGTTGCGTGTTTTTGCACTACTGTGTAAAAGAAAGTATACATGTGCACACGTGAAATGGTCAATAGACAGCATACAACTACTAATACTTCATTGAAATGTACGGGAGTATATATATATAATAATTCATACTGGCACACATCATTGGTCAGTTCCCTTTTTGTCTCTGTTCACACGGGACCCGGATTTACAACTGTATTTCCAAATACCTCACAAACTCAAACTTGCAGTGTTCAATTTCCCAAGTGAGTGCCTCAGCACAATTTGTATTGATCAACTGTTGAGTGCATCAGATTATAGCCTCTTGGGTTTAATGATTTAAACCTCTGTTTAGTGACCCTTATAAGTATACCTTTATACTGGTTGGGAGTACACACCAGTACAGCTGACAGGAATCAAACCTATCAGGACTGACTGGACATTATAGTCACACATCTACATATGCATTTCCTTCCTGTAATTTAAGCCATGAAGGATGATTTTGATTTACATGCAATTGATGATGTCACTTTTGTTTTGTTATTTTTGCACTTCAATAAGGCAGAATGTGACAGGACAAAAAAAGTGTAATGTATTACACAATGCCAAGGTTATTAGTCTTCTGAGGTCAGAAGAGGAGGAGGTAGGGGGCATTTGTCTAATTAATTACGACTCCGACACGCGCGCACGCGCGCGCCCACACACACACACACACACACACACACACACACACACACACACACACACAGCCATGACCTTTAATAATATAGTTTGTAGCAGACCACACAAACAGGAGACTCGCTGTCCCTTTTCCTCTCTCACCAACACACACACACACACACACACACACACACACACACACACACACACACACACACACACACTGTCAGGAGCCAGCAGAGTGAAAGGGAAAATCAATTACAACCCAACTAAGGGGAAAGAGTTGGTTGCTTGATGGCTACACGTCAAGAAGACTGTAGGTCACGAGGTGTGTGTGCCTGTTTGTGTGTTGACGTTCATATATTAGTGTATGTGAAAATCGAGCCCGTTTCCTGGATTCAGATTACATCATTTTCATTTTAAAGACCTTTCTCCAATTAAGTAATTAGCTGCTTGGTGTTTCTCTAATTATAGAGTTGTTCATAAAAGAGCTGCTGACCAGCCCGGGATCGAAAAATGGAGACCACTGCACTTTTTCCACACACACACACACACACACACACACACACACACACACACACACACACACACACACACACACACACACACTCTCAAACACAAACGCACGCCTATTTTAACGTCAAGTTAATGCAGTCAAATGCATGTTATTTCTGGTAAAGGGCAGGGAAGGACTCTATATTCTAATCACACTAAAACAGCACTGTGCTTAATAAAGAGCTCCTCCTCTCACTGACAGACTGTTATTGTACTCCAGGTTACTGAACATGTAGGAGAGGGAGAGATGAGTTTCAGGTACATGTTCCTTCATCTATGTTCTGCTGTATTTTTACAACACTTCTCCGTTTTCTTTTAAAGCCTCTGCTGTTTTACATTAAATACAAGCTGCCCTTCACTTTCTGTGTGGAAAATGCTTAATAAGCCAACCTTAATCAATGAGTATCTACTTAAAAGTGTCACAGGGACAAGAATTCCTTCATTTTCAAAATAATTGTCCTTGAGATGTGTTTTTCTTGACATATGAGTCCTGGAGTAACAAAAGCAGAACTTTTTACTCTGTAAGAATTTAAAAGAATGTAAGGGAACAGAATTTAATACAAAATGTTAGGAATGTCACCAGTCCCCTTTCGAGCCCGTTGACAGAGAAAGTGGCTGTGATCTTGAAGATCTCGCCACTCAGCCTGTGAAAGCTTCACTATTTAATGAGATTTTGTGATGCTGCCCAGGCACAGGACATCGGCTAACACTCATACCGCTCTCTTTCTCTCCCTTGCACATAGCGAGGGAAACACACCCACCTGGTTTTGGTTAGCTCTCTGTTTGCAGTTAGCACTGTGCAGTCAGGTCTTAGCTAGGATTTCAGATAAATAGCTGACTTATATGTAGTAAATATACAGTAGATGTTTTTAAGCTTTGTTTGTACTAGTTTCCCAAAAGGTAGACCCTTGTCTTTGGCAATGAATGCATTATTTATACCCATGATAGTGATAGGTACAATGTTAACAATGCAACAATAAACACGTCATCCCTGATGAATGGTAAATTCTCCATCCGAGCCAATTACGAGTAAATACTGTATCTTACCTTCTTTCTTTTTTTTTAGCTGTAATGAAAACTGTATTTGAAAGTGGGAATGTAGCTAGAGTTATATCGTTTTTTCAAAAATGTTCTCATCAAAATCTCATAAGTTAATGTCTGAGGTTTGTGTGACACTTATATGAACAAACAAATACTGCAGCAAGTCTTTAGATGAGTCAGTGCAGTTTTGATGGCAGAATCAAACAATTACATGCATCATAATTTCTTCTTAAAACAGTCTGTGGCTTCAGAGATTGTGCATGATAGATAGAGGTATGGATGGAAGGATAGACTTGGGCCAATCTATTGTTCCTCCCCATGATTTCATTATGGGCGCAGACAGAAGGAGTCTAAACACATGCATTTAATTGTTGTAGCTGGATTTGTTAGTACAGATGGGGAGAATATACTGTAGAGTAGTTGAACCGGGGTCAGTTGAGGAGAGGAAGTTGAGCGGATAGATGAGCATAATGGGGTTGAATGACAGAAGAGAGGGAAGTGGTGAGAGGGGAGGGATCAGCGAAGATGTGGAAGGAGATAGCCGAGCACAGCGCGTGGCTGCCATGTCATCCTGTCATTAGCAGGTTGTTTGGGTATTTAATTCATCATTCCGACCTTTATTGACTGGAGAGTGGGAGATCACTATCACTAGAAGACACTAGAAAAGCGTGTATGTGTGTGTGACACTCAGTCACCAGCTGCTCTTCATTTCCTGATGCCAAATAGAAATTGTCATTATCTGCTAAGGTCAAATAATGCTCAAGGCTTAGTTATCCAAAGAATGTGATCATATATGGTGTACTCCGTAGGTTTAGACCTGACTATCAATATAAAAGGTTTAAGGAAGACAACTGAGCATTAGGCAGTGACAGGAGTCAACACTACAGGATGGCAAACTCCACAGAGACCAGTTGAAACTATAATAAGAATGTGACCACTGCAGAGGATGATCACTCGGGCCTGTGTATGTATTTGTGTTTGAAGGTGCATTGTTGGGAGACGTGTGGCATTTTTGGAGGCGGGGGATTGAGTGACGTGTGCGTATTATGTGCTTTTGTGGTCTCGTGGGAACACGCATTAGACTGGCTTAGCCAGCTGCTCTGTCATTGGACATCTCCCCGCTCGCACACGCCCTTACAAACACATTACATACATATACGCACGCTCCTCGGGGACACACTCGGGACATCTGGCTCAGCCTGTCAGAATTTCCCTTCATTTTGTGTGACCTGTTGACCCTGGCAGCCACAGGCGTCAGACAGGCATCAGCGTCACATCTCGTCATTGTTGCAACGCCACCATTTGTGGTTCGCTGCCTAACAGACAACCTACAGGTCTGTGCAGAGGAGAGGAAACTCATGGCTGTTCTTGACATTTGGATTGTTTTGATAGTTCAGGTGTTTCTCTTACTCCTACCTCCCTGTTGCCTCTCTGTATTTCTCTGCTCTCACCATCCGCATCTCTTCTCTTTCTCTACTTTTTTCTGTCTCCCTTACTCATTGAGGTCTCATTTTTCAAAGCCCAAAGCTGCAGGGTATTAGTTATGCAAATATTGACGTGCAGCTTTGGCCTGCTAGCTATCAATTGAAATCAGCAAATCAATTGGCCTAATAGCTGCTCATTAGCCACTTGATGCATTTCCAGGGCTAACATCAGAACCTGTCAGCAGCCCCTAATCAATACAGTCTAAAAGTATTACCTAACCAAGGCCTACACCAGACACCTTTTTAATAACGCAAGTTGGCTGTCTGGCTCTGGGCCTAAGTAGCACAAGCTTAAACTTCTCTGTCATATCAACAAAATATCTCATTAGCAGCAACATTCCCAGACACCAAGCAGACACATTATGTTTCTTAATTTATTTGTTTTAGTGATGGTATAATGGAAATCCTCATCCGCGAAGCAAAATGTCTCACAGAGAGTCATTTGGTGTAGATAATGAAATCTCCTCGGATTTTAATAAGTAACCTATTGTTGCATTTTTTTCTGTTGTTGTTCAGTCCAATTCCCAGGCATGCTTTGGAGCAGCCTGTTGTTTGGGCCTGGAGAATCGTTCGGTAAAGACTTTGATGCAGCCAGGATGCTGCTGCTGAGAACAAGGCCAGACCGGAGCCCCTCTATAGCCCCTAGCACGCAGCCCTGCTAAGCTTAACTCAGCTGTTTGATGCCAAGCTCTGCGAGTGTGTGCCTGTGTGAGTGCATGCGTGAATGTGTGTGTGCTTACCCAGCTCAGGGGTTACATAAACAAGAGCAGCTAGCCTACAGGTAAGACCCACAGGAGACCAGCCAAGAGAGAGAGAGTGAGATGGAGCGCCAGTCTCTTACCTTGGCATTCCCCCGGTGTTGTCGCCATTGCTGGAGCTGGATGTTCACTAATGAAGGGCGAGGAAAATGACTGAAGGAGATAGTAAACAAAGTTACTACACATACACACTACACGCGTGAGTGTGTTAATATAGTTAACTTGGTAGAGGCAAGCATCCGTGCATGTGTTTTTGTGCATCCATGATGTATCTGAGGCTGCTGTAAAGAGATGGGGAGAATGTGGGCGGATGGGGGATTGGAGGCGGAGGCTGGCAGCGGGGCAGTTGGCCGCTGGTGCAGAGAGAGAAAGAGCTTGGAAGGGGTTTGGAGGTGGTGGGGGGGGGGGTACAGCGGAGATAAATCATTAGAGAGCAGGTTATTGGAAATGCAGGGAGATAAAAGAGTGAAGAAGCCAGTAATTGCCTTAAAGATCAGAGTACAAAGCATTACTTTGGATTTTACAAGGCCAGCCAGCAACAAAAGAGCAGTAATTTATGAGCTCAGTGTAAAAGAATAGCATAATTACATTAAAAATTAATGCTAATGAGGGCTAAAATGGGGAAGGTGGTTATTATGAAAGTTTGAATTCATCTTCCCTGGGTTGAATGATGGCTAGTGGCTTGATTAATGGCTTAATTTCTATCAATTAGCAGGCAAAAAAATCTCCTCTGAGACGGGTCTAAATTGAGCATTGAATTACACATCTTTACCACGGTGCAGGGAGGGAGGTGGGGGTAGAGGAAGGGAGAGTACATTTTTGAAACCTGGGAAACCAAGAGATGTTGCTGTGCGAGAGCGTGTGCGTGTCATGCACATGTGAAAGCCAGACGTGGGTTACAAAAGTTAGATTAAATGTTTATCCTCATGTATTCTATGAACTGGGGTTTGTATCATTGTTGGTTTTGCAGTAGGCTATGTGTCAGTGAAGTGGTGCTCAGAGAAACACATACTGAAGGCCATTATTAAATTCAATTTAAAATAAAAACTTGAAACTTGTGAATTTAAATCTCTTCATATAAAAATATTATATTCTATTTCTGACAGGACCTGTCCCAAATATATTTCTAGTACTTACTGTGCTGAATGGAGTCACACTATAAATACAGCAGTACAGTTTGCCCTTTCTTCATTTTAACTACATTCATTAATGCCATTAAGCTCTCCGTTTGCCATATAATTCTCAAACACTGTCAAAGATTTGCCACAATTTGCGAGACCTCAATAAAACAAGCAGTTAGTTTTCCTTCTTATTTATTTTTCTCCACACAACAAGTGCTGCGGTAATTTAGCTGGCACGCTAGTGCACTCAATTACTGGAATTAATCAGCAGCAGCAATATATTCAGCTTGGCTGCTCTTGATTGACAAACTGTAGACCAAAGTCAAGTTTACAAAGACAACGCTGCCTTAGCCCAAGGCCTCTACACATATATAGACATGTGTTGTTGAACAGCTCCCTCTTCTGGCGGGGAAGTGTAACTGCTGTGTAACGCTCTCATCTTCAAGGCTGAAGGAGATGAGCTAGAATCTGTTTTCATTGGCTGGTTTGATTTTCTCTCCTTGTCCTCTGGTCTTAATCAATGAAGTGGACTAACAGCTATTTAGAGAGAACAGTAGCCTATTGATTCTGAGCCACTCATCAGCACCACTGTCTGTCCAACTAATTTCAGTAATGAGATGGCAAGTGAGTTTTCAGACTGCCTCTTTTATACACGTACACACACACACACAGGTGTAAACATGCAAGGAATGCAGAACACAGGTTAACATACATTGCTCGGTCGCTATCCATTTTTCTAATCTGCAGATACAAAACAAAAGTTTGATAGAGTTTGATCCCATTTCCTTGTTCGCTGTAATGCATTTCAGCACACATACACAGTTGCCATAGAGAGCTAACAGTAACCTAATTTAAAGCAGTACATACTGTACATTTAATTGTCTAGTTTTGTTTCTTTTCCTTTCTGTCTCACTCCGTCTGTTTTCTCTCTCTCAGCTTTCACTTTATCCTCCTCTCATCACTGACAGAGAAGCGTTCCTAATGCGGTGACAATTGAGTTGGCCTGTTAAATTAATTTGCCAGATAATGTGTCAATATTAAATATCAACTTTGACCTCTCCGAGCTGCGGAGTGCGCTCGCCCAGCAAGAGTATTGATTTTTGTCTGACTCTAAGCTCGCTAGTCCTGCACTCAAAGTCCATTATTTTTGATTTTCTCATGAAATACATATCTTTTTCCACTGACATCTGACAAACAGCATATGGAAGTCATTTTATCTACCAATAATGTGTTTGTCAAAAAGTCTGAGGTCTTAATGGATTTCTGCAGCACACACGGACATCCTAGCAACAGACGGGCCTGCCAAGGAGATGCTTGCAGATATTGTGTGTGTGTGTGTGTGTGTGTGTGTGTGTGTGTGTGTGTGTGTGTGTGTGTGTGTGTGTGTGTGTGTGTGTGTGTGTGTGTGTGTGTGTTTTAATAAATGTCAGTGTGGTAGTTCTTCATGTAGGGCATTCATGCTCAAAGGACAGCAGAGAAGTGATAATTGAAAAAGTGAATTAATTGTCGGCCAGTCACAGGCATTAGTTTTCATCCGAACACATGCACGCTCATGCAGCCGTGCAGTGAGCGGTGGTGATAGTGGTGTGAAAGACAGGCCACAGTCTCCAGGAGGATATTGGGCCATTGTTCAGACTTCATCTAGCTGCCTAGTCAAGGTAATGACTATTTTTGGAGCCGCTATGCAATGCTTCTCTGCTCGCATCTTCCCAGCACAGGATGACATGCTGATATTCTGTCATATTGGAAGGCTTAATTCCACTTGTCACTCAGTTGTCCAATTCTGCAGTGCATTTAAATCAAAACCGTTTGTTTGAGTGCTATTATGAACTATAATAGTGTGTGTGTGTGTGTGTGTGTGTGATAGCCATGTGATGCTTTGCTGTGAAAGCTAGAACAAATATTCATTTATTCATTAAACACCAGGGCCATAAAGATCTGTTGTGACACCCTTTCTGTAGCCACTAATGGATTGAATTAATTCCTGCTATTAGCTCCAATTGCACGCTCTTTGTGTGTGTGTGTGTGTGTGTGTGTGTGTGTGTGTGTGTGTGTGTGTGTGTGTGTGTGTGCGTTTGCTTGCTTGCTTGCTAGAGTAGGCCGCATATACTGTACGTATTCATGGCAGCCGTAAGTGTGAGTGCAAAGTATGTAAGTTTACGTGTATACTTGTGAGTACCTGTATCCCAATGTTGTGTGTGTGTGTGTGTGTGTGTGTGTGTGTGTGTGTGTTCCCGTTTGTGTACTTGTTTTCATGACACAGCCGACATCAGTGGAGCAGAGTAACATGGATGTCTGCTGGATTGACAGATAGAAAGATGGGAGAGTGCAGGAGAGGACGGATGGATGGGGGAGAGAGGGATGAATATTGACTGATCAGTGGGAAGATTGGCAGCCCGAGAATAATGGGAGCATTTAGACTTTTCGTTTTTTTTCCCTGCTGCTAACTTTCCTGGCACACCTATTTTTGCCCTCCTACGCTACGAATACTGCTCTTGAATTCCTGAAATGATTTGTTATCTGATATGCAGAATCCTGATGTGTTTATATCCAAGAGTAATTTACTGGAAACCCTTTCTATCTTTTTGTTTGATTGGACAAGCCAGAGAAAAATACTTTCTGATACATGAAAAGTGTATGAAACTTAATCACATTTAGTCTCCATAATGAAATTCCATTGCAGTGAGTTTGTGTTATTTTGATTATTTTAGAATGCATTATCTGAGTGTAATTTACTGTCTGGCTATTATCTTGTTAGTATTTTTTTCCACTTGCCTATTGTGGTGACTCTATGCCCTTGGCTGAGCAAGAGTCCTTTTTTAAAGAAGGCCAAGATTAAAATAGGGGAATATCAGATATTTTATATTGTATGTGTCAAGGAGCATTATACAGAGAGATAACATGCAATCAACTAAGCCCAGTCCAAATGAAATCTGGTGCCTTTTATAAATGACAAGGGATGGCTGACCCATGGTGGGCGTGTGTGTGTGTGTGTGTGTGTGTGTGTGTGTGTGTGTGTGTGTGTGTGTGTGTGTGTGTGTGTGTGTGTGTGTGTGTGTGTGTGTGTGTGTTTTTTCTTGTTTAACTATATTCGTGGGGTCCACAAACCAGGAGTCCAGTATACTTTTGGGGTCCCGACAGCTTTGTGGGTCCAAAATGCTGGACCCCACAACTTTAAAGGGCTGTTTGAGGGTTAAGAATTGGTTTTAGGATTAGGGATAAAATTTGGTTAGGTTAAGGGTTAATGTTAGGCATTTAGTTGTGATGGTTAAGGTTAGGGTAAGGGGCTAGGGAATGCATTATGTCAATGACGGGTCCCCACAAAGATAGTGCCACAAACGTGTGTGTGTGTGTGTGTGTGTGTGTGTGTGTTTCTGAACATGCATGCACGCTTTTGTTCACAGCCTCTCTTCTGTGTAACATGTGTTTCAGAGGGAACTTCTCTAGAGGAGCAAGTGCGAAGGATAAAGGACATTGAGGCCATCGAGAGTGATTCCTTTGTTCCTCAGGCTTTCAAATCATCCAGGGATGATATAAAGGTGCGTTACGTCCCTCTTTCTCTCCCTACCCCTCACTCTCTCTATCTTTTCACTCCATCTCTTATTGAATTTCCCTCTCTGCAACGCTGTGCCGTCTGTCCAGAGACAACCCAGACCAAATCAAACATTCATTCAGCGCTGTTTGTTCCGACCTGAGATGGTTTCATCAGACGCTCCACTGTTCGCCGCCTCCAAAGCGGCAGCACCCACACAAAAGCCACAGCAGGCAACAGCCATCCTCTGTCTTCCCCTCTCTGTCTCTCTCTCCCCCCTCTGGTTGTGCAGATGCAGACAAAACACAGAAGTCATTATTGAAATGTGCCTGTCTCTGAAGGAGCAGGAATTAGATTTGTTGGGGCTCATGGCTGTTTTGAAAAGATAGGCGACAACATGTGACAGCAAACCTGCACAGACCTTTGGGACACATCCTGGTGAGTCTGACAAAGGTCAAGACCGATGTGGCTGCAGCTTAGACTGCACACTTTGCACATGCACAGTATACTCTGCCTTCCCTGCCCGAAGAGTGTAAATGCCCATTTCACATATTAAACCTGAAACCTAACGAGGTTCCACTATCCAGCTAGGTAGAGGCTTTCATTTTTCACATCCAGATCTCCTATACTGTATGTCAGATTGTTCTCACATGTGTATAAAGGTAGATTTATTCTGTAAAATCACCCTGCAAAACATAATGTCATGAAATGTATTTTCTTCAAATTTTGAAGAAAATATAATTTGAAGTACAAAAAAAAGGGATGCAATATTTTAATCAGTTGCTTTAATGAAATACAAGTTAAAGTTTACACATCATTTTTATTACTTCATTGGTTTTCAGATTAATCTCCTCATTATTAGTCAAATAATACTTCCAGACGATTCATCCATAGTTGGGAAGATTGCAAGTCTTTCAGAGTATTTTAGCTACATCAAGTCTTTGGCTGCAATAAAAGGGAATAATGGCTAAATATACTTTACATTTAGAAACTGTATGACAACCCTATAGTAGATATATGTGGGTTATTTGTTATTTAATTAAACCGATAATCCATGAAACATGTTATTGTGTAAGAATACATGCCTATAAAATAATTATTTTAGATATAAGTTTATTTGGTTGTAGTATTGATAGCCATTTAGCCATAAGTTGTGTACATTAATGATTTTTAAGCAACTGTTAATGAGGAGAACCCAGCGAAACCTTTAATATCTGCTACGGTGTATCTTTTAAGATTGTTTTCCATTTCAAGCCAGCTGCATTCATTAGAAATGTATATTCAGCATTTTATTACCAAGAATTCTGTATTTGGCACATCAACATACTTATTAGCCAGTGTGTTTTCTATCTCTCTCACTTTTTGTATCCTGCCAAATGAATTTTAAATAGATCTTTTCAACTGGGTAAACATTTGCTCTGGGGCTGGTTTGAGGAGTGTTTGAAACATGAATGGACTTGGCAAAGTGTTCATTTTGATATTTCTTCTTTATCAAGTATAACAAGGAAAACAGCCCATCCTTCCAAATGTGGGGCTTATTATATTTTTAAGTAATGCCTCTCCTTCTATCAGCTTGGACTCTACAGATGGAAACATGGGGGGGGGTGGGAGAGAACCTTTTCCTTTACTTTAAGTCCTTTTCAGTTATAAAGAAAGGGTTTGCCCTTTCTTTATATAAGTAAATAAGAAAGGGTTTGCCCTTTCTTTATAGCTAAAAAGGACTTACAGTTACAGATACAGTTCTTTTTTGGTTTCAACTGTAACGAAAAGTGGCACGACTGACCAAGCAAGCTGATAGTTTAAAGTGTTTGAATATTTACATTGTAGTTGCTGGTTTAGCACAATTAAAACTTACTAATAGAAAATATAAGGTGGAGAATATGAAGGTAGAAAGACAAATACACAGATAGATGAGTCAAGTGAGAAACCAAAAATTTGAATTAGGATACAAGCTGATTACTATCAATACACTGCATTCTAGAAGCTTATTGCATCAGCCAGACTGTCACTGCCATCTGCTGGACAAATGTCATGTTGCATTTCACAATTATTTTCTGTGTCCCAATTCTGTACTACATAAAGTATGTAATATTCACCAATCTTTTTAGTATATTTTTCAATTTTAGTGTACAGAAATCTACAAACTTGGTTTTGATACCAACAGGAAAGTATGCAATAAATGCTAAAATACATGCATTAAGAAACATGTTTTCCAGAGATTTTTTGTTGCTGCAGTCTTGTCTTTCTGGAGCCATTTTCAAGTTATTCACATATTTTGCAGCCATGAGTAGAACCTCCATTTTCTTTTGCATTGTGTCACAATTGTATGTAAATGTTAATACTGTTGTTGCTTTGGCTAATATATATATATATTTCTTTATCATTATTAGTTGCATCTACCATTTATTGCTTCTATTTAATCATGTCTCTGTATCAGTATCTGTTTTTGGTTCTGTTAAAGCTTATTTAAATGTTTGATTGTGCTCATTTTAATTTGAGTGTGACACATTTTTTGCGTGTTTTGTGAATTTCTGTTGAGTACAGACTGAGCCAGTTGAGGTGAAGCAGGAGTCGGAGAGCACAGATTCTCAGGACGTCACTCTTCCCTTGTCCATAGTCTACAATGACACTGACACTCTCGCCCATCCCAGTGTAAGTTCTCACCTCGCAAACCCGTTCACTGTTAGCTTTACGGCAGACTTTTTAACACCCTCTGAGCCAATGAACAACTTCCAGTCCTCTGACACAGCTGAAGTTGATCTCGCTTCTTGTCATTTTATCTTTTGGTACCATCTTGTTTTTATGAGTATGGTGCTTGCCTTTGGTGGACAAACTGTAAACTTGTGTAAACTTTTCCTTTTTAAAAATACCTCTGCTGCTGCTACTAACACCACCACAGTTTACACCATTCCTGCATATTCTGATATATAGTATAGTATAGGACACTGCACTATAGTAGCTTATAGCTTTGATAGAACATCACCTCCTCTCCTCTCCTGCCTGCAGATCAATGATGAAAAACGAGAAAGAAAACTTTAAACTCCAATAACGCTCCATGGGGCTTCTCAGTCATCTATCTCCACTGGGGGAAACTAAGTTATGCCCTGACGTATGCAGATAACCCCCTCAAACACACACACACACACACACACACACACACACCCCCCCAGCTCAAACGTACGCACACACATACATACACACCCTAAGACAGGCTGATGTATGGTAGCAATATGCCCAAGGCGGGCCCCGGCCTCAGCTTTAGCTCCAGCTCCGCTTCCAATTAGAACAGATGAGTCCCATTAGCCCAGCCCAGATACTGTCATCCCACACACACAGCCTCATTAGCACCATGACATCAGTGCAGGGCCGACAGACAAGAACTCACTGGTGTTGAATCTAACACACAGATAACATGTGGTGCAGCTGTAAGCAGCATAGGTTAGGAATGAAGGATTGACGTGGCTGGGGCTGCTCTACAATCTGCATAATAATAGACACATATCATCACATAGATATACAGTATGTACACATAGCCAGCATGTCAACATTATCTCTCACACAAGCACACAGGCAATACAGAAATGTGCCTTGCTTCTCAGTCTCATAGTCATTGTGTTACTTCCTAATAAACAGATGCCTTCATTCATCAGACACTTGCAGCAGCGGTTTTATAACCCTCCTACAATCTATATCATTACTGCTGGTGATTTACTGCGATGAATACAAGTCCTATGTGTAGGCCTTTTTCATGGACACACTGCTAGGCCAACAGAGTTTTTTTTTTTTTATGTGCATTTTGAAGTGAACAGTTAGGGAAAGACTAATAAGACACATAAGATACCACAGCCTTTACTCTAGTATTAGAGTGTCATCACTGGGACTCAAAAGTCCACAAAAAGGTTGCATAGGTGTCAAAGGGCCGTACTGACAACTCTGTGCCAGGCTCATGAACTCACTAGGAAACATAGCTCATAAATTTCTATCACATTGTTGACGTGAGATGTTTTGTAAGGTAACACTACAGTCGTGAGGAGTTTGGTATTGACTCAAGTGCCAGAGTAGACCATGGAGTAGAGCTTACACTGCTCTTCATAAATCTATAAGAGGCAGTTCAACTATAAATGTGTTTGGGTGGTCAGCAAATTCCACCAGTGTTGGTCAAGTCACTTCTTCTATAGACTGCCATATCACAAATTTGCCTCAAAGTGCTTTTCAATCTGTACAACATATGGAAGTCTCTATTCCTACATGGGTTGATGAACTGGGGGGAAACAAATGGTATGTGAAAGTATATAAGGTCTAGGCATGGGGTGTATATTGTGTGTATTACGTGTTTCTGTGTACCTTTTATTTAGACAGGCAGTGGAATAAAAAAAAAAACACACATTTGCTTTTCAAGGGGGCTAAAGATTACAAACGTGTTTAAAGGGATACTATGCCTAATGTTATCCAGCTTTGTTTCATCTTTATGTGGGCAATGTGTGGAGATGAACGTTGTGTGACTTTCCACCGTGGCACCAGTGCACAGAGCTCTTAGCAGCCGAGGTCTGCCAAGATCATCCGGCGGATCTCTGCAGACCTCCGCTGCTCTGCTCAGCTGGGAGCTCCGTGCACTGCGTCCACAGTGGGAAGCCACACACCGTTCATCTGCACACACTGCCATGACACAGAGCTGAATTTGAATCAGCAAAATATCTCTTTAAGAATTGGATGCCAGTTTGTTAAATACGTCGTTAACTATTTTGATCATTGATTGGTTGTTTAAGTTCTAAAATGTGAGAATTGCCTGCTTTTGTCCCTGTCTGTACCTTTGTCTTTTTGCTTACTAACGTGTCCTCCTTACACTGTCCTGCAGTTGTTCATGGACAAGGAAAGGGCCGAGGAGCTGTGGCACAACAGATTATTCTCGCTGCGGCAGGAAAGGCTCATGGGAAGTCCTGTGACCTGATGGACACCAGAAGATCCTTCCTGTTCCCGGGGCACATTCAGCTTCTTTTATTGTGTCTCAGTCTGTCTTGTTTTAGGCCATCACAAGGTTTCTTACTTTACCCTTCCACTGATTTTCTTTCTCCTTGATATTGTAAAAACATGTGAGAACTTGAGCAAATGAACAGTTTTTGGTCCTGATGTGCTTATTATTTTTATTAATGTTAATGTAATTCATTTAAACAATCTGCTGTTCTTAATTTGGTTTCATTTAATTGTAATGATTGAAGGATCCTACAGTCAGATTAGGTGATGTTTTACCATTTTGATGTAGCATTTGATACATTTTGTCTTTTGTCAGCTCGGTAATTAAAGATGTGATTTTTTTTTTTTTTGAGTGAAAACTGACTTGTACTTTTGTGGGTGCATGAGGGAGTTCTCTTTTGACTGGACAGTGAGCTAGGTCGCCTCCGTGCCTGCATTGGTTTCCAGCGGGATGTCGGGAGCTGTGGTGTCCTTTCGGCGAGACTTGGCTGGATTCTGGAGTGTCTGTGCCATGCAACCGGGTGCCTTTTTCTGTGTTCGATCTGACGGTCACATTCTGCCTTATGATGAGTCATGCACAAGTTTAAGGAGCTGATGGGATTTCACTGGAAATGTACCTCGTACGATTTCATGTGCCAAAAATGTATTAGGAGTAGGACTGAATTCATAATAATAGCATCTCTCATCACCAAAAAACTGATACTTAACGTTTTAAAGTAAGATAGCAGCAGTACCTACATATAGATCCAGTAGATACAGATGAATGAGTCACCCTTCTAACTTATTAAAAGTAGTCTGCCTCACCATTTGTTCACCTTATCTTTTTGGTCTACATCTCAGGATTGACATAAGACTGGAGTAAATGTCTTCTCACCTGCCCTTAACTTTTCTCTCCTCTTAAATAAATACATTTTATATATATATATATATATATATATATATATATATATATATATATATATATATACAGTGCCTTGCGAAAGTATTTGGCCCCCTTGAACGTTTCGACCTTTTGCCACATTTCAGGCCTCAAACATAAAGATATAAAACTGTAATTTTTTGTGAAGAATCAACAACAAGTGGGTCCCAATTATGAAGTGGATCGAAATTCATTGGCTATTTCAAACTTTTTTAACAAATAAAAAACTGAAAAAGTGGGCGTGCAAAATTATTCAGCCCCTTTACTTTCAGTGCAGCAAACTCTCTCCATAAGTTCAGTGAGGATCTCTGAATGATCCAATGTTGACCTAAATGACTAATGATGATAAATAGAATCCAGCTGTGTGTAATCAAGTCTCCGTATAAATGCACCTGCTCTGTGATAGTCTCAGAGGTCCGTGTAAAGCGCAGAGAGCATCATGAAGAACAAGGAACACACCAGGCAGGTCTGAGATACTGTTGTGGAGAAGTTTAAAGCCGGATTTGGATACAAAAAGATTTCCCAAGCTTTAAACATCCCAAGGAGCACTGTGCAAGCGATAATATTGAAATGGAAGGAGTATCAGACCACTACAAATCTACGAAGACCCGGCCGTCCCTCTAAACTTTCAGCTCATACAATGAGAAGACTGATCAGAGATGCAGCCAAGAGGCCCATGATCACTCTGGATGAACTGCAGAGATCTACAGCTGAGGTGGGAGACTCTGTCCATAGGACAACAATCAGTTGTATACTGCACAAATCTGGCCTTTATGGAAGAGTGGCAAGAAGAAAGCCATTTCTTAAAGATATCCATAAAAAGTGTCGTTTAAAGTTTGCCAAAAGCCACCTGGGAGACACACCAAACATGTGGAAGAAGGTGCTGTGGTCAGATGAAACCAAAATCGAACTTTTTGGCAACAATGCAAAACGTTATGTTTGGCGTAAAAGCAACACAGCTCATCACCCTTAACACACCATCCCCACTGTCAAACATGGTGGTGGCAGCATCATGGTTTGGGCCTGCTTTTCTTCAGCAGGGACAGGGAAGATGGTTAAAATTGATGGGAAGATGGATGGAGCCAAATACAGGACCATTCTGGAAGAAAACCTGATGGAGTCTGCAAAAGACCTGAGACTGGGACGGAGATTTGTCTTCCAACAAGACAATGATCCAAAACATAAAGCAAAATCTACAATGGAATGGTTCACAAATAAACATATCCAGGTGTTAGAATGGCCAAGTCAAAGTCCAGACCTGAATCCAATCGAGAATCTGTGGAAAGAACTGAAAACTGCTGTTCACAAACACTCTCCATCCAACCTCACTGAGCCGCGCTGTTTTGCAAGGAGGAATGGGCAAAAATGTCAGTCTCCGATGTGCAAAACTGATGGAGACCTACCCCCGCTTAACTTACAGCTGTAATCGCAGCAAAAGGTGGCGCTTACAAAGTATTAACTTAAGGGGCCTGAATAATTTTGCACGCCCAATATTTCAGTTTTTATTTGTTTAAAAGGTTTGAAATATCCAATAAATTTCGTTCCACTTCATGATTGTGTCCCACTTGTTGTTGATTCTTCACAAAAAAATTACAGTTTTATATCTTTATGTTTGAGGCCTGAAATGTGGCAAAAGGTCGAAAAGTTCAAGGGGGCCGAATACTTTCGCAAGGCACTGTATATATATATATACAGTATATATATATATATATATATATAAATAAATAAAATCACTGAATACCCATATTATTCAGTGATTTGTATGTTGTGTTGTGTGAGTGGGAATTTAGGGCAGTGTAGAGTCTACACTCAGGCCTATTTGTGGAACAGCCAGATGGTAAGTCTATACAGAGTCTGGGACACAGTGTCACTCTTGTACCCTCCAAATAGTCAGTGTTGTAATGACATAATAAATGAGAATGTACAAAATAATTTGCAAAAGCAAGCACACAAATCAAGCTTTGCTGTAGGAGTGCTTGCTTGGAGTGAGTAAAATGTGTGTGTATGTCTTCCTGACAGGTGTCATATGGCTGTCTCAAATAGCTTCACACCTTACAATTACCAAACCAAGAATCACTTTAGAAACACAAAAGTCTTAATAAAATAATCAAATATTAAAGTAATTTAAGCCTAGAGAGTTGCATCGTGTTTTTGTCTTTACCTTTGCAACCATTGTTATTTCTCTAGTTTTAAATTGGTATAACTAGCTGCATAGAGGTTATACAGCCCCTGTCAGGGTAGGTTAAATAACCATGCAGCTATTTTTTTGGTGGCATGCACATAACAAGCATAATACTAAAACTTGAGTTTCTAGAGAAATCTCTCGAATGCCGTTGCCATGACAGCAACTCACAACATTCAGCGCGCGGATAGAACCTGTTCAAAGCTCCAAACAAAAAAAGCTCCGAATAACCAGCCAATCCGAGGGCCGGGTTCTCGTCACGTGGCCGTTGTCAGAGTGAGTTTGGTTGGTTCTAAATCCTATTCCATGCCACCTCTTTCATAGTAACATTAGCGTCCAGAGGCTGAGTGGTGTCGCGAAACGGATTTTAAATCTTAGTTTTTGTTGACAGCTTCAAAATCTGTGGAAATGTTCAACAGTGATCGCAGGGAGTTTGATGAGGATCCGTTCTTCTCGTGAGTTGCTAAACTGTTGTATAATAAATATATTAACTATTAACTGTTATTGTTGAATGTATGTCGGCTTGTAAATTGTTCTCATAATGCATCAGTTAAACTAGCTAAGCTCAGAAGCAGTTTATCACGGTGGTAAATAGCATTGGAAGTGTGTTAACGTTATATTAAGAAAGCTGTGCATAGAAAACCCAGACAGACAAACACACTCACAATAGCGTTAATGTAGGTTAAAGTTATTATTTTTACTGGGCAAACGTTAAATAAAAGAGTGGGTTAGCTAGCTACCTAGCTAATTTACTGCCGAAGATATCAAATTCCACTTTTAATTATTTTTATTTAAACGAGACGTTGACCTAACGTTAGCTTAACTATGACTGCTTGACACTCTTAACTTGTTTGGTTAACGTTGAATCACTAGCTACATTTGTAACATATCCAATAACATAAACATGGCTTCCTGCACAGTTTCCACTGAGAGGTTAGCCTACATAATAAAATATCTTACAAATATATACACAACTAAGCTGAACAGATTGTCAACCGTTATACATTGGCTCTGCAATGTTACTGCCACTCTGCATTGAGCAAACTTGAACGAACAGTAGTTACAACACAGTAGCTTACATTGAATGTCAACATGAGCTATTTCTGATACAACTTAATGAAACTGTTATCTAGCAAGAGCTGCTGTAAGAAGGAACGACTGCTGTAAGGACCGACAATGTTTTTTACAACTATATTTTTAAAAGTACGTGCAGCTTAAAAGGTAAATAAAAATGTGCCTTTATAAAGTAGAAGGCATCATTTTGTTTCCATGTTTCATGTACTTTAAATTTTATACAGGTTTGTATCATTTTTAGGAAGTAAAAGTTCAGTTTTTAGATAAAAACTTTACATAATTTCCAGTACAATCTCTAGAGAAAGTGATTGATATTTTTTTTAAATAACTATCTACACTGACAATGTGTGCCTTAGACTTATTGCATGAGTGATCACCTGCTGAGTTACTGTGGTCACTCTTGACCCAACTTCTAAGGCGAGGTGGCTCAAATTATTTTAGGGGTGCTTCTTATTTCAAAGTGTGTGTTCATTGAAGAATATGGGCTCCAAGATGGCATCATGGAGGGATTACAGTGTCTGCTGTTTTTTTTAATTTTTTTTTCCTCTTCAGGAAGCATTATCATGGTTTGCAGTACTTAACATCATTTTGCAGATTTGCTTAGAATTCCTTACTGGATGAGAGAGATTGAGATTCACTTTGTCTTTACTTCCTCTTCTTTTGCCTTAGGGATCCTTTCCGGGCTCACAGGGAACATATGCGGCACATGATGCGAAGCTTCTCTGAGCCATACGGCGGGCCCGTGATGCCCAGTATAATGGATGGGAGAAACCGTGGTCGTGACATGGCAGAACATCCAAGCTCATCCCTGGCGCTGAGGGACGAACACAGGGTGAGAACATGCATTTCAAGAGCACTCCTCTTAAAATTATGAGTGGTTTGTCTGCTTGTGGACTCAAGTGATAGGCAATAAAGCTCTATCCGGTGTATTACAGTATTCATATGTGTTCAGTCACATGCCTGACTAACCTACATACATATCTTTTGGGTCTATACTTGATGAAGGATGAAGCCCCTGCTTCAGCAGTTCGCTCATCTATGCCCACTGCTCATAGGCCACAGTCTACAGTCCACATCTAACTACAGAAGAATAGTGTTTGGAGGAAGCGCTAACTTTACTAAGGTTATAGTGGAAGCTGGCCACTGGCAGCGTAATTGGAGCACCACTCACTGAGGTATGGGGCCATATGAGTCTCTGGTTTTAGTAGAAGGGCAACCCCCTTGGCCTCTCTGGACAGTTATATCTAGCCCTAAGGAGTCCTATTTATAGTGCATTGTTCCACTGACACACTGCTTTCTTGCAAATACACGTACATACTTTTTAACACTCAAACCAATAGGACCCCAGAGAATTCTGCTTTGCTCTACTGAGATGAGCTGCTGAAAATAACAGTTTATTTTTATATCATTCTAGCTGGCCCAGTTGTCATATTAACTTAAAATATAGTTTATCTTCAAAATATAACTGCTCCCCTAAAAATCTTTGATTTCATACACTCGTGTTATATTAGCTAAGAGAAGGCCGTAAAAGCCATGGCCTTTAAAGGGGCTGTACTTGATATTCAGAAAAAAGTGGTCTGGGATTGCCACCATACGGCTTTCACAGACCGTTGCCCAACTCGTCAAATACTAACCCTTCGTCATGGCCCTCAGCGTCAGATACCGATGCACAAGGCACTCACATGCACTCACATGCAAGTCAAGTCAAGTCAAGTCAAGTACAACTTTATTTGTCCCCAGAGGGGCAATTGGCTTTGCAGCAGTGACAACTACAAAAGATCAATACAAATACAACATGCAACAATAAATAGCAAAAAAATGCACTAGCGGCCGGACCTGCTATTAGAACAGAGAAACTCAGTTTACAACACACACACAGAGGGAGTGTGACTTCATTCTCTGCTCAGGACTCCATTGCTGCACTATATCTTTACATAGCAAATATTTTTTTCCTGCTGTATTAATGTTCTGAATATCGAGTACAGCCCCTTTTAAGTATTTGTAATAATAACCTTCAGTAATTGTTTGCTCTGGGACATTTTGGTGTTATCAGTGCAGCATTGTAAAGGCAGGCAGGAGGATAGTTTTGGTCTGCCATGTTTTGCACTTGTTCACCTTTGCCTGTACTGCTTATATAGCCCTGCTAAATCAAATTTAGTCCCTGTCAACTGCTTTAATCCCACTACCTCATGAGAGCCTGTATATTTATCCTTGATAATGACTTTCATCAGAAGCTGGGCCCCAATTGCCAGCAGCCTGCTTTCTCTTTATTAGCATCATGCCATTAACTAGCTAATGCCAGCTGAGGAGGAGCTCGGAGTACTTGACTTATGACCTCAGTGACAGTGGGTGAAATGGAGCTACACTGCAAAATGTCAGTCCCCAAAAATTAATTAAATTAATAATAAAATAAGTTTACTTATGAGTATGGAAATACAGGATATAATGAGCCTCACGCTCCCTAGACTGCATCATTAATTGTCACGAACAATAAACAGAATAGCTACTGTCTGGTAAAAAACATGAAATTAAGGTTAACTGAATTACCATAAGGATCCACAGTTTTTATCACACAACTCTGCTCTCTAATTCACACACTCACACACACACACACACACACACACACACACACACACACACACACACACACACACACACACACACACACACACACACACACACCACACACACACACTCATTTATCTGAAGATGAAGAGCAGTCTTGTGGTGCCCAGCAGTGGTCAGAGGGCTGAAGCTCTGGTGCTGTGTTATTGGCTTTGGAAAGGCATGTGTGCGGATGTCATGGACACTCTGTTTTCTCATTGTTGCTCTTTTGGTCCATCTGTTTGGCAGTGCTGGTGCATTAGCAGCTAAATGACAGACAGGTCACACTCATACTGCTCTCCAATATCACAGGCACAAATGTGTACACAAAAATGCATGCAGAAACACACACACAGTATTAAAACACAAGCACAATAACACACAGTCATAGCAAGCAAAATAACACATTAACACGGGCATGCAAACACACACAAACATTTGCCATGTAAGGCTGGAAAGCTTGTATTTCTTGTATTAACTTGCTAAGCATTAGATTCGCAATGGTAAAATAAGCCCCGTCTTACTTTCCAAGGCTGCTATGAGTTCTCATATTTCCAAGTTTCTTGCCAATATATACTGTCTGGTTCATATCACCTTTCAAAGCACTCATTCAAAAGGGATCTTGTTTATAAAAGTAATGGTGAATGACAATCAAGCATCGTTAAAAGTTTCTGTGGTTTATACTGAGTATGACTGGTGGTGCTAGGGCTGGGAAAAGGTGGTAACTAGCGTAGGTAGAGCTGATATCGTCCATGTAGATTTATTCCCTTTAAGTCAGAGTATCATCCTGTTTTGGCACTCTTCAACAATTAATGTGTGGCAGTGTGAAATTAAGCTGTTCTTATGCCAATGATTCACCCACAGCAGCTTTAAAAACCTCACAGTCCCCACAATCAGATTCAGTGCCTCCTTATCTTCTCAGTAGTCTTTTAGTTCTAAGAGCATACATTTAGTGTACTCTCCTGCTGATGCACCACTTCCTAGGAGCAATGCGTTTACAGCACATCCTCACTTTTTCTTTTAAGTATGAATCAAATCTACAGCACATGTCCTCTATGGTGTAACTCATAGCTCCCCCAGGAGCAGCCTGCCTCTGGGGGCACAGTAGCAGTTCAATATTAAATTGACAGAGAGATAGAAAAGGGAATGTCAATCTGCAGTAGTCCAGACAGCTTAAAATAATGTGTTAAAGACCACCGGGTCTAAGTTCCTTATCTTGTACCCTCAATCTCTCCTCTCCTCAACCCCGTTCTAAATATAATGCTGGCAGATATGTAACCGGCATTTATTAGTTCATAGATGCCACTCTGGGATAAAATTGGCTGTGAGGCTTCATAGATATTGGTCAGGAGCGTTTTACATCAGCTTGACATTTGAAAAAAAGCTGAGAGAGCAGCCTTGGACTCTTTGACCCCTGTTAGATCCCTGTCCTGACTGGTCCGTCCAGCCTTCCTAGAATGAAGCTCAGTTTCAGTGTTAAACCCACGCTAATCTCAGGCAATGCGACCCAATTACACATGGAACACAAGTCATTCAACACCCCACTGATTACGCACAATACCCCTGTGCATCACACCCCCAGAAAATACACACACTCACATAGCGACGGCTGTTGAGATGCTTATCCAGGGCCGCAGGGTCATAAACACTTGCGGATTTGGCGCAGAGAACACAGGGTCTGACTGAAGGCTGCGGGCTGCTCCCTCTATTCTCCCAGAAGGTTCATGGCCTTGAAAGGTTGTGCTTAAGGCCATGGGGAGAGCTCTGTGTAGCTGTGTCAAGGGCTTAGTGACCGATGTAAGACATCCTAACAGCTTATAGGCAACAAACGTGCAAAAAGTCTAGATGAATTTATTTAATAGTAAAATAAATGTAAACATGCACTGATTTTAAAATCCAGTTATATGAGGTGCTTTGAATTTATATAATAAAGACAGTGATCAAAATGGGTTTTTGAAAATTAAATAATATATGGCAAATATTAAAAGCGAAGACTAATTCCAGATGATCTTATCTGTAAGATGTCCTGCACTAAATCCAAACCTTTATCAAACATGCAGTCAAGTTGATGCATTTAACGCAGTACCTTTCAGACAAGTGTTATTATTGTCAACGTGGTCAGGTTTTGGTAACCTGACCATGTTGCCAGATGGTTTGTTAACACAGAGCCATCTTGAGAAGCTGTCATTGGAAACTGTTTGGGAAAGCGCAGGTAACTGGAAAAACCATCTGTCTATCTAGTCCGCCATTGTTGCGTTGAACCTATGGTTTTGAGCGAACAGTCGTGGCCGTCACACACACCTAAACCACATCCGTAGCTGCCAGTAGCTCCTCACTGATCTAGTGATATCGCGGGAATTCAGCTGCCGTGCAAGATACAGGTTTTGGTAAAAGCTTGGACTTGGTTTTGTAATGAATGTCACTAGCTCACATATGCTGAGGTGATCAAATGTGAAGGTTACGGTGTCCCAGATGGCACATATGTAACCCACATTTAGCTCACGGTACTCTGTGCGTGTATGTTTGTACACGTGATGGAGTTGTTTATGAGCTGATAATGCCTTGCGACCGTGTGGCATACGAGCCCAGACGTTCAAATCTTATGGCCTTTGGCTGTTCTTTTTTCCTTTTGTGTCGGTGCAGGATTTGATGAGGAACCCTTTCGGCATGTTCGACAATGTGATGTCCAACATGAGAAACAGGATGGAGGAGATGCACAGAAACTTTGTGAGTTTAACGATTTTGTATTCTCTTCCTTTTTGTTTTGATGCTTTATTCTCAGACGATTGTGGTACATAAACTGTAACTGCTCAACAGCGTGTGTTTGTGTGTTTCAGGAGAACATGTCCACGGATTCAAACACCCACTCATTCAGATCCTCATCAGTCATGACATATTCAAAGGTTGGAAATGAGCCTCCCAAGGTCTTCCAGGCGAGCTCATTGACACGCCGGGCCCCTGGGGGGGTAAGCACCCCATCAGATGTGTTACTACATCATATCACAGTACATTAGACCACAGTTCAGTACATTGAGCTTGGAGAAGTAAATCTGTCTGGAGAAGACTCAGTCATTCTGTCATTCCTGAGTGATCATGGTGATAACTTCCCCCTTGCCTTTCCTTGTGAGAACATTATCGTAAGCAAACTTTTCTCATAGTGGCATTCGATGTCTCTGTTCCATTAAGGTGTGACAGAAATAATTTAGCTGATCTTGCGTACACAATACCAGGGCCCTGGAACAGTCACTCCTAAATGGAATGCATTCAATACTACTATAATTAGCTACACTTGTGTTTGACTAGTCAAACTGTCCAGCTGTCTAATTTCTGACTGGACTTGAAGTAGGTAGATTCAAAAACATCCAAGAATTTCAAAGGTTGTGCGAACTACAGTATGTGAACTAGGAGAAGTTCAAATCACAAGAGAACAAATCACATTTTCTTCTGTATTGTCCGTATTATGATGAGTTAAGAACACCGATCTTACATGAAATGTCTGTCCAAAATCTGGAAATGTTGTGGTGCACAGATGATGACCAATTGGAGTGGTTGTTTAAATTTAATATTTATAAGTTGGTGACTTTTGTTTCTAAAGCTTGGCAAAAAACACTAGAAGGTTTATTTGTTTAGGGTATGTGGTTACTTTGGCATCTGGTCCTTTATCCTAGGTAATGGTGTCTTGTAAGCCTGTGTGGGCTGGGCATATTTTATTGTATGCATGACACAATAATAAAATAAAAGTAAAGGAAATAAACATGTTGATTGCTCGAATTAATGCACTTTTTTGGAACAACTGATTTAATTGGTTTAATAATGTTTTATTACTAGATCAAGGAGACCCAGCAAGCAGTTAAAGACTCTGAGAGTGGTCTGGAGAAGATGTCCATTGGTCACCACATCCAGGACAGGGGACATGTTGTTGAGAAGAAATACAACAAGAAAACAGGAGAGAAGGAGTTCATCCAGGACTTTCAGAATTTGGATGAATGTATGTTAAAGTATTGTTTCATAAATGTAGAAGGTTCAGCCATATTTGTTGCACTATTCAAAACACGTAACTGCATTAAGGAGCTATTTCAGAGATCATTTTAATTTTGTCAATTGAATTATGTACCATGATTCACAATATTAAAAAGCCAAGACACCATTACAATTATAGACACAGTAACAGTAAATATGGGGTCAGATCATGCATGTTTGTGTGTTTTGATAAGTTCAGTAGATGTGTTAAGTAGACCAACCAGTTGAACATATTGTTCCACTGTAAGTGCCACTGTCCACCTATTCCTAGGCCATCATCAATCAGTTCACAGACAAAATATTTCCTAACATGATCCCGATCCTCCGCCCCCAGCTGAAGCCCAGTCTTTTGACGAAGAGTGGCAGCAGGAGGTGTCTAAGTTTCGGCCATCTGGCCCCATGTCTCGTCTGGAGGAACCCCGACCCCGTGGTGTTCACCGCGCAGCCCTGGCCGGTTCTAAGCAGAAACACAGGTCAGTATTACACGCTCAGACCCCATGTGGTGTTGCAGACAGGCCAGAATCTGCATTTCAGGATCCAATGACAAAACGAGTGGGAGATGCGGAGACACATACAGTATGCTTCCTTAAATATATTATTATCATATTATAATCCTGCAGTTAATTTGGTGTATGAATTGTGATTATTTACTGTTTTGTATTTTCCACAGTGACCAATCAAAGGGCAAGACTGAGGGTAAAAGCAACATGAAAGGCTCGAAAAAGCAGTGAAAACATCTGTTTGTGTGCCTATTAAAGTCTTTTAAGCATCATGCAGTACACTGTGGCGCTCTGTATCATTTTGAAATATTTAAGAAACTATACGTTTTACATTTCTGCTGCTAATGCTTTGATGTTAAAAAAACAAAACATATGATGTTTCTCATACTGCCCTTTGCTGCAGTGACTCCACCTGAAACACTCTGTCTGAGCTCTTAGCCTGTCTTCCCAAAAAGCCCTGTCTGCTCTGATTGCTCAGCTGGCCCACTCTGTTTTGATTGGTCAACCAAATTCAAACACGCTACTGGGCTGGCTGTGCTTGCTCAGACAGCACCAATGGGGCAGCACATATGAAAAACTGGTCTGGCATTCCCAATCATCACTAATTGAGGAATTTTAAACAGGAATGTGGATGAGGCGTTTCAGGCAGTTGAGAAAAAGTACTGTCTGTGGGAGAGAAAACTCCATTTGGAGTGAAATGTGGGTTTGTTTGTGCTTTATACATCTATTACATACACTAAAAAACTATATAACACACTAAAAGACAGGAAAAATCCAAAAAAGCATAATAGGGGCTCTTTAATAATTTGAGTCTTAGCACAACTCACACTTGAGTTTGAAAACAAAAAGATGGCAAGACATATACAGTACAGGCCAAAAGTGTGGACACATCTTCTCATTCAATGCATTTCCTTTATTTTCATGAAGATTCTCACTGAAGGCATCAAAACTATGTATGAACACATATGGAATTATGTACTTCACAAAAAAGTGTGAAATAACTGAAAACATGTCTTATATTTTAGATTCCTCAAAGTAGCCACCCTTTGCTTTTTTGATAACTCTGCAAACCCTTGGTGTTCTCTCAATGAGCTTCATGAGGTAGTCACCTGAAATGGTTTTCACTTCACAGGTGTGCTTTGTCAGGGTTAATTAGTGGACTTTTTTCCCTTATTAATAAAAAAGCAAAGGGTGGCTACTTTGAGGAATCTAAAATATAAGACATGTTTTCAGTTATTTCACACTTTTTTGTTAAGTACATAATTCCATATGTGTTCATTCATAGTTTTGATGCCTTCAGTGAGAATCTACAATGTAAATAGTCATGAAAATAAAAAGGAAACGTATTGAATGAGAAGGTGTGTCCAAACTTTTGGCCTGTACTGTATAACAAAGTCAGGAATATGAAGTGTGCTGGCTGTAGACCATGCAAAACCTGCAGTGTAATCATTTTCTGTACTTTTATACACTTATAGAACATTACAATGAAGTTACAAAGGGGTCCTTAATATTTCACAACAACAAATAAATAGGTTATTAGTAATTCTATGGAGGTAGCAATATTGAAACAGACAGTACAATACAATGTTAGAAATATAATAATTAAGGGTGGTAGGCACTACTTGTATTAACAGTCAAAGAGCAATTAATGTATATGATTTGGCATTAATAGAAATAAAAATTTGCTTTATGTATGGTATTCTGATGATGCTATCTGTTTCTCACATTGGCATTTTCATAATGCAACAAGACACAAAATGTAGTGACTCATTGAGTGTTTGAAATCCACTAATGCACTTAGACAATGTCTAAATTGTCTTTTTGTATTTATAATAGCTAGTACCTGATGCTCGAGATATGTATTTTATCTGCTGTAATCTTTGTAAAAAGAAAAATAATATTCTTCCCTTTTTATATGTTGCTTTGGTTTCTTTTGTTTTTCATTCGATGAACTCTGTGCTGCATATTACGATATCTTGACAATGTCTGGATTATTCTCAATAATTCTAGCTTTGTCCTTGTATATTTTTTTCAAGCTTTAAAAATAAGTTATGTGTCAACACAGGCTATTGTCTGAAAATAAAAATATGAAAATTAAGCTGTTTATTTATTTTTATCAGTCCCATATTGATTTTCACTGACACGAAAGAAGACGAGTTAAATTCAAGTCTTACAAATGCTGAACAACTGCCTGCAAAGGGTCTATGAGAGTGTGTATTGTGATGAACTTCTCGTTGTGCCTGTCTGGTAGTGACTCACGCTAGTATTTTTGGATCTAAGCACTTGTCAGTAGCTCAGATTGGTCTGAGATGTTACACAGCTGCAACCCCACCAAGCGTCCCTCTCACATGCTTGTGTATCATACTTCATTAATCCCTTGCTTCAACATACAGATAGGAAGGGATCAGGGACCAATATATAGCTCAATATAGATCCAAGTGTAGCCTCCTGAGTCCTTAGTTCTTACGGTGTAGAACATTAACTTAGTAGTTAAACTTGCAGAAGGGAGCATACTCTGAAATGGGTAATTCATGGATAAACAGAAAAGGAATCTTTCAAACTTGTAAAGGCACTTTTACATGTTTGAATCTTTGGAAAGGGATTGCACTCTCTTAGCAACCTCCCCAGGCTACTATTCTGTTGCCCCACTATATCAACACTGCTGCTTCAATAGGACTTAAATCAGCTACTTCTACAGGATCATCTAAAGAGCTTGGCTATTACTCTATGCATGTCAACGCTTTTATTGGAAAGATTCTTCATTCTACTGCCTCTGTACGGTCTGACATTTTCTTCCCTTATACTACTACTACTAAAACTTTACTGCAGACAACTATGCAGGTGGTAATTCACCTGCATAGTTGAACAAATACATTTACTCTTTTCTTCACTACAGTCAGTTCTGCATCCACAACTGATGGGTTTTTGCTCTCATGAATCATGCTCTTAACATTACATCCTCCTCATCAGTTAAATATGTTATTGACAGAAAGGTCTTCTTTTGGGCATCATTGTGAATAATGAGAAAACATTAGTATCAGTACAAATGTTTTAATATTCAATACAAATAAACTACAAAAGACTTGTGAATACTGAGTTGGCAGTTACAACTCCGCCACCACCTGCTGGTCATCTTAGAACATGATATTTTTGTCAGGAATATTTACAGAGCGTTTACAAGAAACATAACTAACTTTAAATAAAAAGAAATGAAACAGTATATTGACCATAACTGAGATCTGAATATTGGACAGCCCCAAATATGAAATCCATCATCCTTGTCAAAAATGTCACCAGATGTAGAAAGAGTTGGGATAGTTAAAACAGGTCTACATGATTCCCTGAGGCTGTACCTTCCCTGCAATCTTCTTGGAGCACTCCAGCAAAGCATTGTGGATATCTTTGGCACAGGAGATCTGAGACTTGATCATGCCGAGGTATTGGGCATAAGACATGGACTCTGTCTGCACTGTGTCCGGCTTGGTGGCTGTTGGGACCAAGTTGGGTGAATGTTTGGCACTGTCAATGCTCTGGGAGAGACACTCATATGCCAGCCGCTGCATAGAGGAGACAAAACGTGAGTATATGTGGTATACGTTAAGTGTAGATACAGTATATGTAGCGTGTGCAGTGGTGGAATGTAAAGAAGTACCTTTACTCAAGTTTCCATTTTATGCAACTATATACAGTATATACTCCACTACATCTCAGAGGTAAATATTGTACTTTTTACTCCACCACATTTGTCTGACAGCTTTAGTTACTTTTCAGATTACAGTTTTTCATCCTTTTACTGTCCAGTAAAAGATATGTATCTTCCGATGCGTTGCCTTGATTTTGGATGTTTATTTAAGGATTAGGTGTTGCTTTATGTGTTGAGAAAACTCTCCTACTTCTTAAGCTGCATAAATTTAAAACCTTCTTGGATCAGCTGAAAAATGCATTGCCACAAAGCTGAGCTCATTGTAATTACAATAAAGCTGAGACACTTTTTAGAGATACATGGTTCTCACAGGACAGCGACAGTAACAAACATATATCTTAGAATATGATGCATCGAACTACCCGACAGTATATAAAAGGAGTTAGCACAACCTTAAACATCTACAGCAGTAAAAAGCAACATGCACGTTCTTCAAATGACTGTCTCACTTATTTCCAATCTTATCTTGATGCAGTAAGCACAGTATGTTGTGGCTCCAGGGTATACATTACTACCTGCAATGCTCTATTCCACTACATTCATTCAAATGCCTTTCCACTGCTCCTTGTAAGTTGGGTTGGAAGTGTCTTATAGGATAGTGACTCACTCCTCTCAACAATTTAATGTCAAGGCTTTTACAGGATTGAGCTTTCTTTGTTTTAATATTTACAAAAACAGAAACAATATATTGAAACAGTTGATCTATAAGATCTAAAGAAAGTAAAAAAAAATAAGGGAGGGAACTTCCTTTATATCAGCTGTGGTGACCAATAAACGCCAGGACATATCAGTCCAATATTTTGGTTATGTGTGTATTTATGTTGAAGTCTTACCAAACACAGCTCCAGTTGATCGCAAAGGGCATAAAACTCCTCTAGGCTCTTGTCAAAGCGCTGAACAGACGTGTCGCTGCTTTTGCTAAACCGGAAGAAACAAAAGACATTCAAAAATCGGACAGAAACGTTCTTCTTTCTTACAGGACCATTGCAGTAACGTTACCGTTCCCCCAACCGATCAACTTACATGCCGTTGTCAATTGTAGTGTTATGGGCCAAATTCAGGGACGCAATCTTCATTAAATTCTGAAAGTGACAAATAAAGCGATATGTTTAAAGCACACTGCTGCATATCTTTAATGTATTTGTGAAACTACGGTATTTAAATTCGTTAAATAAACTTTAGCTAACGGTAATTGTGATCGGATGTTTTGGGCATTTTCGGTTTCAGTTTTTAGCTGGATGCCGCACAATTACCTGCAGACTCTCCTTCAGCTGTGGAATAAGCATTTTAAATCTATGAACTGGGTCAAAGTCTTGCTGTTGGCTCAATTGCTGCTGCTGTTGTTGTTGTTGTTGTTGTTGTTGTTGTTGTTGTAATGAAGAAGGCTGTTGTAATCCGGGCTGAGACATCGGCCCACCGGGCTGCTGCTGCTGAGACGCCATCTTGAAAAGCGGCTGCGATGTACAGTCCGGATAAAGAGTAACATATCCGGTTCGTCATTTTTCAAAATAAAAGGCGTTTCTTGAACGACATAACTTTCAAAAATGAATATTGTGCGAGTGCCAGTAAACACACCGCCCTCTGCTGACTAATTACAGCACCACACGATACAACGACATTGGAGTGAAATTCATTCCCATTAATACCTCGTTTCTTTGTACTACTATCCACTTGTACATTAATGTGTCATTTATTCCTACATTTACTGTAGGCCTGTGTGTTGCATGTAGGGGCTACCACTGCTTTTCATTGTACAATAATTGTAATTACAATAAAGCTGAGACAGGTATGTCTCATCGATTACAGTATACACTGTACAGTATATACAATAATAGTTTAGAATTTGATCAATTGCACATATTCTAGTCGTGTAGGCATCATCTGACTTTAGATTTAGTTATTGAATAAATACATTTGTTTATGCTGAATCTTTTTGAGATCGTTCTGTACAGTGCGTGGGCCTACTTTTCGTGTAAATAGTTTAGTGGTAAAATACTAAACTAACTACTAAACTATTATTTTTAAATTCAGGACTGTGGCTGTAAATATATATATTTTTATTATATGTTTTAAATAATGATAATTTCATACTTTTACTTCTGTAACCATTACTAAATGTATTGAGCAATTCGGAGGTTCCTATATTATTGAACGTTTTCTTCGTTCAAGTACTTTGGTTTGTTTTTCATAAAGTATTTAATTTGGTTTTGTGTGATTATGTGGCCTACTCAACATGGTTGTTCCATGGCGGTTTTCTCGCTGGTTTCTTGAAGGCAGCAGCAGCAGCAGCAGCAGCAGCGGCGGCGGCAACAACAGCGCGGAGGAGGGAGGGCCCTGCAGCCGCTCTTCTCTGGCAGAAACCCCGTAGTGCAGCACAGCAACGCCATTCGATAACTGCAGCAGTGTCCAAAATGGCAGGAGCTGATGGAGACGACTCTCTCTACCCTATCGCTGTTCTCATTGATGAGCTGCGAAATGAGGATGTCCAGGTAGTAACACTAGTTTCATCTTTAATCGTTATTTATATTGTTCTGTGAAATTAGGCCATTTTGACGCATTTCAGTAGCACATCAGATCACCAGCTAGCTAACTAGCACATATGTAAGCTATCGTTCCCGGCCAAGGCCTATCAGGAGTATCTTCCTGGCGCACCCTGCTTTGCCTGTCTGTCTAGCTAGCTAGCTAGCTAGCTGGTTTCTGTCATGATTTACGACGTAGCTAGATTGTTAATCTGGAGAAGCAGTTAATGAAATACTAGCTGCTTATATTATTCGAAATGTAGGTAATACGGTATTTTTAACCTTACCAGTAGTCTGCAAGACAAGCTAAGCAGGTCATTTGTTTAGCTAAATCACAACAGCAGGCCGTTCAAGGCCGCAGTGGGTAGAGAGGCACTGTTGTTAGCCTGCCAATGAATGTAAAGCTATCCTTTCGATTCAGGTGGGGGGGGGGTTTTGGGAAGGGTTTTTTTTGTTTTAAATACCCTTTTATTATGAACGCGTCACTAGTGAATGTCCATTTTGTGTACAGTTACGACTGAACAGCATCAAGAAGCTGTCCACTATTGCTCTGGCCCTTGGTGTTGAGAGGACTCGCACTGAACTCCTTCCTTTTCTCACAGGTAATAGAGTAATTTATTTTACCATTTAAAATCACCTGGTGTTTGACACAGCAGTTATGACCTGTTATTAGCGGTTGTCACATTAAGAAATGCTGAATGAATTGTAATTTAAAATCCGTCATATTTATTACAAAAGTTAGTTTTCATTTGCCTTGGTGTAGTAGGTGCATACAATAAACATTAATAAGGGATTAAACGATAAGGCAAAGTACTACTACAGTCAAGAACAAATATAGAATATATGTATTGCAATAAAAAGTATGTAAAAAGCCACTAACAAATGTTTAAAAAAGGGAAAGAAGGTTGTACAGTTTAGTGCAGGGTGTGCAAACATTTTAATCAGGGGATGTGCAAAGGCTTATAGTATGTATAATATGTGTAATTGTCACAGGTAAGGTCCAGGGTGGGTGTTAATTAAATGTAGGTTAAGAGCCTGAGGCTGGGGGGGTTAAGACTCTGTCCGAGACTGTTAGTGGGGGTTCCGGGCCTTGTTGATGAGGCCCGCTGCAGTTGGGAAGAAACTGTTCTTACGGCGGGAGGTTTTGGTTCTGATGCCACAGCCTCCTGCCAGAGGGGAGTTGTTCAAAAAGTTTGTGTCCAGGGTGGGAGGAATCAGCCACAATAAACCACTCCAATAACTGTCAGTGATTTTGTTACATTTTCAGACCTGAATTTATCAATCGCACCTTTTCACAAGTCTTCCTGTATTTCTTTAGACACCATCTATGATGAGGATGAGGTCCTCTTGGCCTTGGCTGAGCAGCTTGGCAATTTCACTATGTTGGTGGGAGGGCCAGAGTATGTCCACTGTCTCTTGGTAAGTCACTGGAGAGTTGATTTAGATATCAAGCTGTGGCTTGCAGACATTACTTGTTTTTATGATGAATTAATATCTGGATTTCGGCTCTTCATGGGATTTCTTGATTAAAAGATAACCAAAAGGCAGCATTATTTTTAATTAATGGACATTTCTGAAATCACTTGACTTTCTAGCTTAGTGAAATAAACAGTTTAAACCCTTGCCTATTTGGATTTTATACTAAAGGTTTTCACCTGCACACAGACCAGAACCTTTTAGATTGCTTAAACTAAAAAGAGTTTGAAATATTGGTGTGTTTTGATATTGCCTTCTACCTTTTTATATACATTAGAAATATATAATACTATATACACATCCTCATAATGTCTTGTATTTGTGAATAGTTGAAGAACATTAATCTTTATTCCTTCTTGATCCACAGCCTCCTCTGGAGAGCCTAGCTACAGTTGAGGAGACAGTAGTCAGAGATAAAGCTGTGGAGTCTCTGCGGAAGATCTCACAGGAACACTCTCCAGTTGACCTGGAGGTCCATTTTGAGCCTTTGGTCAAGCGGCTGGCCAGTGGTGACTGGTTCACTTCTCGCACATCTGCCTGTGGCCTCTTTAGCGTCTGTTATCCCCGTGTCTCCAGCACTGTCAAGGCTGAGATCCGCCAGTAAGTGGCTTCTTAACAAGGAGAAACACTTTTTAGAGTGCACTCAATCCTTATTTGCAGTTGTGTACAATAAATTACCTGCCTGATGTCATGTCATACATAATGTATACCTGAGGTGTTTTCGGCTTCTAACCAGGTTTGGTTAGTCAGGTTTGTTTTCTGATAAAATGTTTGTGGTTATCTCTAGGCATTTTCGCACCTTGTGCTCAGATGACACTCCTATGGTGCGTCGTGCTGCAGCATCTAAACTCGGGGAGTTTGCCAAAGTCCTGGAGCTGGATTATGTAAAAAGTGACATAATTTCCCTCTTCACTGCTTTGGCCTCTGATGAGCAGGTATGACCGCTCGTCTTCCTTCTTCTCAACCTAAACTGCTGTTGCGCTCTGTGTTCTGCAGTACCCTCTTAAAAACCCAAGAATGGCTAAACGGATCCCATTATCTTTCTCCACCAGGACTCAGTGAGGCTGCTTGCCGTGGAGGCTTGTGTCAGCATTGCTACTCTGCTGCCTCAGGAGGATCTTGAGACCCTGGTGATGCCAACCCTGCGCCAGGCTGCAGAAGACAAATCCTGGAGGGTCCGCTACATGGTGGCTGACAAGTTCTCTGAGGTAAGCAGCCGATTTATTTCCATTTTTCCACTCTTGTTGTCTTGTCATCTTGTTGACATCCTGCTTAAATGTAGAATTGGCAAAAAATGTCAAGTTGTCCAGTTCTTAATAATCATTTAGCACAAACAAAGGCCTATTGCCATGATTATTTTCCATGTTCCAAGTTAGAGAGGAAGTTATGATTAAAAGTGTAAAATAAGATCAGAGAGAGACTTTATTTTTATCAATCTATATACAGTACATGGAGGAACAAAATTGTCTCCCTGGTCCCAGTTCAAAAACAAAGTTTTATTTAAATGTGTGGTTTTGATGTTGTGCATGTTGGTTTTTTCTTTCTTTCTCTTTTCTTTTTTTTTTTTTTTAATAGAACAAGACAGTGGTCATGCACATTTGGGAGTGGGACAAACTAAAACTGACAACTCTTATGAATAGGCATAATATGCATTAACTGGAGCACATCTTGAAAGATATCATTTTTCACCTTTTGACAGAGTAAGGCTTCCTGTCCCTTTTTAATAATCATGTGGTATGCTGGGGAAAAGCATGTCCCAGACCCATCTCTGAGCTGGATCCACAAAGATTAAGTTGATTTAATTAAATTGTCATCTGACTGTGGGTTTGCCCTAAAACATTTCCCAAAAAGGGATTTATAACGATAACATAGATGAGGATTGATAATCTATTCGGAGGTTATTAAAAGTCCTCTTAATGGCCATCACTCCACATGGACATCACTTTGATGAAACTCAAGTTTATCTAATCTTCTTAGTTCATTCTGAATATATTTACCAAATAATTACTTTCTATATTTTTTATCTTTTGTAGGTTAATATCATTTTGTCAAAATGTTTGTCAATTTTGTTAAGCCAACTTTTTTTGCAGTTTTTTTGTGAAATCTTTATTAAAAGAACAGGTTTTCTAATTAGTGCAAACAAAAAATGCAGCTTTATTTTTATAAAAACAAATGGCCTTGATATAGATTAAGGCCATCAACAAAGTGTAGCACGAGCTCAACCAGCACTCAAACCAGACTTTCTTTCTTTCTTTTTTTTTATTTTTATTTTTTTATTTTTTTATATAAAACAGTAGCCTATAACATGTCAGTTATTAATATAAATAATAGTTTTTCCACTTGAATTAAAGTGCTGCGTGATATTTTCATAATGCGGCCAGGGCTCAATGCTAACTTTTTAAAGTGGTTGCCGGCTTGGCAACCAGGCATGAGCTTTTGGTTTTTAAGATAATGGCTTGCAATATAATTTCCCATCCCTCTCGAATAAGGGTGCAACAGTCTTTGTTCGGATCACGGTTTTGAGTCATGGATCCGATACATTTTCGGATCAGCAAAAAGGGGGGAATTTAATTATTATTAAATGTAATTTTTAACCATTATTACTGCTTTCACCAGTAAATTGCTGTTAAAAGACAAACGGATGGAAAAGGGTATTTTACAATAACTATGAATGCACCACGAGGTTAACCAGTTTTAAGTAAACGCAACATTTAGTCCCATCTGTGTTTCTCCGACAACAGCAGTCACCATAGTGCTAGTTTGTCTTTTAGCTCATAGCTTTAGTGGTAGACGGTTGTATGTCCCGCTGTTTGAATCCTCTACAGTGAAATACAGTCACACTTTTACACAGGTTGGCGGTCAATTTTAACTGTGTTGAATCCAGCTACTACTGTTGCTAATGGTAGGCTAACGTTACCTGCTGCTAAGTGTTTGTAGTGTTTACTAACGTGACATGTAGCGATGTTTCTGTTGCCTGTAACGTCTGTTTCAGAGCATCGGAGAGCAGCACATACATTTAGGTTGCACCGAAATCCGCGTTGCTATTACGTCCGGTAAATACCAGGCACCTATGCCATATTAGCATTGGATTTTAACGTGAACAGAAAATTGCGTTGCATCTATGTTTTCACGGCAAACGTTTGTGTGCGTGTGGCGGTCGCACAACAGTTGCGCACGAACATAGTGCTTAAACTTTAGGGAGACAACCAAATAAAACATTGACTTATTTTCCTTCTTTGTCTTTTTGGATTGATATTTTCCCCACATGCTTATTTGGATATTGACACATGTTGATTTCCCTCTGAATGTAGCTCCAGAAAGCAGTGGGACCAGAGATCACCAAGAACGATCTGGTCCCTGCCTTCCAGAATCTTCTGAAGGACTGTGAAGCTGAGGTCCGTGCTGCCGCAGCCAACAAAGTCAAAGGTCAGTACATGAATACACAGTAATTAAAGCCTTAATAGAGGGCCTTGCTGAAAAAATTAAATTGCATGAGTTGAATTGAACATGTTTCAGCTCCTCTTCCAGTCTTTTTAATGTTTTATTGATGGTGTACTTTTCTTTTTGTTAGAGTTCTGTGAGAACCTCCCAGAGGACAATCGTGAGCAAATCATCATGACTCACATTCTGCCCTGTGTCAAGGTAAAAACATTTCTTTTTTCTGTTTGCCACATTTCTCCGCTGCTTCGATATTGAGCATGGAAAAGGACGAGAGGCTTATCTTTTTATAGTCTTTCCCCAAAGAGTTTATGCAGAAGTGTGGTGTTGTGATGTACACCTTGGATCTTATTTTGTTAATGTTGGTCATTATTCCTTTTAACGCTGACAATACTTTATTTACCAACTCAGTTGCTGATATCTCAAGTGTGATGCTTAGTCCAACAGGGCAAGCAACAGATGTTTTCAAACCAAGTTTAACAGCATTATATGAACCACTGATACAGATATGACACTAGAAGTGTGTACACTAAAATGTTATACAATTGTCAGTTGCATAGAAAAAGGAGTTGTCATGACTAAGTACAGTAGGTTTAGCCATAAAGCTATTTTTAAAAATTGAATGCATATTTACAATACAGTAATGATTTATTTTCTCATTTTGTAAGTTTTCTCTTCCAGTTGTGGTAAAATTTGGGTTTTGTTAACAAGCTGTATATTGTTTGACCTACTAGACTTTATTTCCCCAGATCTAAACAGTTAATGAGTCAGATACTACCAAAACTATGTATTGGAACCAAGTTTTAAACCAAAATCCTTGAACAAGATTTTTGATGAAACATTATATCGGCGAATTTTCCGGAATAGAAATATTTCCACCACTTTAGATTTATGACCCGTGTGTTTGCTTTGATGCTCTTGATTTGAGTGAACTATAAAACCCAATCAAGTAGGCAGCATTCACATACACACACTAAAGAGAGGAGAGGTGGTCTGACTACAACCTGTAGGGACAGCAGACATTTAGATATCCAAAGATGCCCACTTACATATGGCTAACCATAAATGCCTGTCAAGGGGCCATGTTATGTGGAGCTTTTGCAAAAGACGGCGATTAAGACACTATGCTGTGTGCCAGTGTTAGTCAGATTTTGAACAGCAGGTGGCACTGTTGTTGTTTGTTCAACAATAATTTCAGCCTCAGTGCTACTGATCATAAAATCTTATGTCATTGCCAGTGTTTTAAATTACTAATGGTCTTAGTACAGTACAATCTAGACCTGCATTGAAATTCCTGGATATATAGATTATGTTTTGTAAAATGTATAGATGTCACAAAGGGTCATTGTGCTAATCCTGTTAATATATTAACTGTGCAACAAGGCTATGCATACAGGTAGCAACAAACCAATCCTACAGTTATTTAGTACGTGTTCTTTCTACTAAAAGTTTCATGTAGTATTTGTTTTATCTGTTATGTTTTTATATAATCAATCAGATCAGTGAGTATGACAGTATAATGGACATAATTAAAAAATTTAAAATAATTTCTGTGACGTAATTATAGTAAGCTATTTCTCTTTCTGTCTACATCATATCTTATTCCACCTACAGTAGTTAACTGCAATGACTGTTGTCTGCACTAGTATTACGTCCACTTTGCTGCATATTTACACAAAAGACGATTATAGCCTCCCTCCCTCTAGTGTGTTGTAAATATGACCCATAGCAGTAGTGTTGATGTTTGTTTACGCATCTTCTGTCTTAACTATTTGTTTGTGCTGATCTCTCTGTCTCCTGTGTCCCTTCTCTCCCCAGGAACTTGTTTCAGACACCAACCAGCATGTGAAGTCAGCCCTGGCCTCAGTTATAATGGGTCTTTCAACCATCCTGGGCAAGGACAACACAATAGAGCACTTACTGCCCCTCTTCCTGGCTCAGCTCAAGGACGAGGTAAAGGAAATGCATACTTGTAATCGTGTGCCTCAATTTTTTTCTTTTATATATTCTACAGCTGGCTTTGGAAATCCTTATGGCAGCGCTTAGTTTGGTAACATTCACAACAAAAGCTTCGTGTGAAGTGAAATTCGACCAACTTTTTGGCCTTTAGTGATCAGCATATCTGAGACAGGGTGAAGCCACTTAGCTGCAGCCACTAGATGTACGTCACTGCCGCCTGGCTGGGTAGGAAGATGATTCATGCAGTTGGTAGCTAGACGGAGACCTTACAATTAGAAGACTGAATTGCTGTGTCTGGAGTAAAGCATAATGAAAAGCTGGACTCCTTGCAACTAGATAAGTTATTGCTAGATGCATTTAGTGTCTTAAGTAGATTGAGCAAAGCTACGGGTCCAGCTAGTCATAGTTTTATTGTGAAATTGGACACGTCCTTTTATCAGTCTGTCTACTTTGCATTTCAGTTATTTTTTGTATTTTGTATTATACCTTTTTTTTCTTTCTTTTTTTATGATTTGATTTGACATTGTAGATCAATGTGTTCTACAGTATGAGTCTGCACAAAGTTATAATGGGCTGGGTTTTAGAGGACATTCATCAGCTAATTTAACAGGTTAATCTAGAACGACAGTAGCCTAGTCACATCTTGTCCCATGAATACATTTCCATGACATTAATTAGGATATTGAGATTGGACAGGAGTTTGGCAGGTCAGTCACGGATGTATATAAATGTTTTGGAAGGCTTGATGCTGTCAGTTCTTCCACTGCTTTCTTTAGTCCTATTTAAAGATGGCCCCATTTCCTTACAGCACAAACTCAAGATCAAGAGTGTCTAATTAGATTTATGTCCAAACTGACAGCTTTGACTTGCAAATTTCAATAATTCAAGGTGCTGAGGACAGTTTAAAGGGAGCAAGATGGAGAATGTTCTGCAGATGTGTTTTCATTTAAAATTTGAATTTCAAATTGTTACTCTGCCTAATCTGGCTACTTCTTGGTTCCTACTTGGTTAACAAGCCTGACAGCGTGTAAAATCATTGTGCAATTTAGTGCTTCTGTTTTTTTGGAATACGTGAATAAAGGTTGTTTTTTTTGTTTTTGTTTTTTTTAATGGTTCCAGTTAACATCCTGTCCAAATTTTGTGTTAAAGCATATCTCCATTTAAGGCTCTTGTATATAAACATTAGGCCTAGGTTACATTATCTAGACAAAACTACTTGGACATTAATTTTGTTTAGTGACTACAGTGGCTTGGCCGGAGACAAGCACTTTGGAGAGAGTAAAACAATGCTAGCGTTGTTGAATATAGCGCTAAAAATTTAGATAATGGTATAACAGGTTTATGAGATGAATAGGACTTGTAAAGCCACAAGAGGAAAGTGTCCCCAATAATTTGGGTCCCTTAGTTGCAACCCTGCGTTTGGTTCGTTGGAGGAAAAGTGAAGTTGAAATGATAAGGTCCCATCTTATTAGATTTGACTTTGAATGAGAGGCAGCATTGCAAGACCTTCAAAACAAGCCTGGTAATAAGAGGTGCTACAGTTGTCTTGGATTCTGTCTATAATGAACAAACATTGGCAAAAAAAACTCATTCATCTCTTATATATTCAATCCAGTATAACGTTTGAGGAGACTGTAGAAGGAGTTGTTGCTAACATGTTGCAACAAGCATTGCACTGTAATTGGATAACAAACAGAATTTGACTTTATGCATGTTCCATATCCTATACCTCCTGTAATATAATGCCCCCTTAAGGTACATACAGATTAGGGCTTGGCAATATATCGATATCGTGATGAGACTAGATATCGTCTTAGATTTTGGATATCGTAAAATCGTAATATATTGTGTTGTCTTTTCCTGGTTTTGAAGGCTGCATTAGAGTAAAGAGATGTAATTTTCTGAGCTTAGACTGTTCTAGCTATTCTATTATTTGCCTTTACACACTTTGTCATTCAATCAACATTTCTGATGATTATTTATTAAAAATCTCATTGTGTTAATTTGTTAAAGCACAAATTTTCAATCCTACAGTATCGTCGCAATATCGACATCAAGGTATTTAGTCAAGAATGTCGTGATATTAACAACCCTTCTTTTAGACCCGTTGTCTCTGTTAATTCCAATGGCACTTGAAATGCAGACTTGCTGTCTTTTTATGATTCATGTAATATCTAAATACTTTGTTGTAATGAAGGTGTGCTGCCATAAGCTTTACTCGCTCATCTTTATAATTCTTCTGTCACAGTGCCCCGAGGTGCGTCTCAACATCATCTCCAACCTAGACTGTGTGAACGAGGTGATTGGCATCCGTCAGCTCTCCCAGTCACTGCTGCCGGCCATTGTGGAGCTGGCAGAGGATGCAAAGTGGAGGGTCCGCCTCGCCATCATAGAGTACATGCCCCTGTTAGCAGGACAGCTGGTGAGTCATGGAGTCTAGGAACACAGCTGAAACCCATATAGAACATGTTTTAAAGATCTTTTTAATTGGTACCATGTGTAGAACCAGAAATATTAGCAACGTGCAGGCAGACAATCGGGCCTGATTTCTCTGTAGACATCAGGAAAGCGCTCTAATTACACTGTATCCATGTTTTCTCAGGGAGTGGAATTCTTTGATGAGAAGCTCAACACCCTTTGTATGGCCTGGCTTATTGACCACGGTAAGACACTTTAATGGGTTAGTTTTCCAAGGAGTTATGTCAGATATGAACAAATTGTTTGTGGCATGACATAGAACATGTATTTTACAAGTGGTTGCTTAAACAGAAATGCTTATGTAGGCAGCTTCTTTGGCAATAGTCTTGCAAATGTTGGCCTTGTTTCCTAGTTTTATTTAAGTTCTTAAAACATTACCTCTCCAAAATCCCTAAATTCCCAAACCAACTTCCCAGGGAAGGACCCCCAAATACATATTTACCACATTTTCCAGTTATGATCATTTTACTTGCTTTGGCCCTTGGTACTCTTTAGCAGCCTTTGACTTTATAATGCACTAGCCCTTTTATTGAATGTCACATACAACTCCTGCTACATCTGCTCATTTTTAAGTGACACACTTTGGGAGTGTTGCATTAGTTGTCAATACTTACCTGAGCACAGCCAGTTGACACAAAGGTTTGGTCTTATTGCTCTGATGCTGTATTATTAGTGAGAAACTTGGAGGCCAAAGGAGGTGTGAGAAGTGGCAATCTGCAGCTCTCTGCTATCATGTGCATGCTAATAGAATAGGCTGTGAATAAGAGGCCCTCTTCTTTCTAATGCCATGTACGGTATACTATTGCTATGAGTATGGAAAAGGCAATGTGAAAGACAACTACATCCTGTAGTAAAATGTTTTTGACAAATTGTCGTCAGATCTTTGTCACTGGGGTCTAAATTTGTGTCTGCGTGGGATAGTTTAGATACTGTTGCACTCTGTCATACTTTCTCTATGTATTGCTTAACCTACTTAGTTTATTAACCTTGTTCTTGTATACCACAACCTCGAATTCATGCTGTGGATTTATACTATACTTAACAGAGTTAGAAATCACAGTTGGGTCCCTGTGTGCCCGAGTTTATATCGGAGTTGGTTTGCCCTGGGCTCTACCCAGTAGTTTTAACTGTTGGGTAGAGACCATCCTATTCAATTCCTGGAAGAGCTGTGTTCCCGTAGAGCCACACAACACACAGTGCTCCATTTCATAACCTGGAACATTGTCTTTTGCATAAATTCTTCACTCAGAGTATATAGTGTTCTCTTCACATCAAGTTATCTAATTAGAGACACACACTCATCCTCGCTATTGAGGACAAAGGGCCAGCTGGGTTACATCATTGGAATGCTGCTGGTGTGAGTTTGTGTGTGTGTTTCTGTGGGTGTGGGTAGCTGGGGTTAGGGCTGTGCCACTCTTACGTAAGCCCTTCAAAGAAAGAAATCAGCCCTGAATCTTTCCCTCACTGACTCTATTACAAAGATCTGTTTTTATCATTTTAATATTTCACATGACCTACAAATGCCATGATTTCTGGTGTTTAATCTTACTGATACTTTGAGAGTGTGTGTGTGTGTGTTCTACTTCACACGTGGTGGGTATATTTCTGGGTACCCAGTGACGCAGTACCACAGTTGCGACACGTTCAATATTAATGAACTGTAAATATAATTTTTTTTTTCTTCAATGTGAGGGAGGTAAATGTTGTTGTAGTACAATGTTTCCTTCAGTAGTAGTACACAGTAAGTCTATAGTGTTAGGGCTGTGATGGTATTGATTTTTACCGCGATATGGCAATTAACCGCAACCCCCCTGTAACAAGAGTAGCATAAGTTAGATCGAGAATGGCAGCATGCCTTTAGTGAGTGACGTCAGTGCCTGTGTGGTCGCGCAAGGAGAGCGAGCGCTGAGAGTAGCGTATGAGAGTGCTGCTGCGATGAAAAGCGAGAGGAAAAAGATAGCAAAACGTTACATATGTTGCAGCACAGTGTTTCCATTTCAGCTCAGTGTAAGGGGCCATCCACACGGTAACGCTTTTTGGTGTAAACGCACGTTTTGTATCGTTTTGGCTGATCGTCCAAACGAATCCTGTAAACGCACCGCCTGAAGACGCTTTTTTTTTTTTTTTTTTAAACCTGGTCCCAGGGTGAAAAATTCAAACGCTGCCCTTGTTGCTTCGTTTGGACGGCGAAGCTGCATACTTGCGTCTTAATGATGCCATCGCCACACCCCTCGACCTCTAGCCTTCAACCTCTTATCCCGTGACGTCTCATAACAACAACGATGGCGGACTACATGCTTGTTCCTGCTGGAGAAGCTATTGAGCCATTTTCGCCTTTTTCTTGTTTGGTTTCTTCTTCTACTGTCAGTTTGTATACAGTGCGCAAGCTTTATACGCATGCGCCTCCTCTCTGTGTTTTGGTGATTTTTCTGTATCAGAAACAGCGCCACCTATAGGCCTAGAATATGAAGTAGCGTGTTGAGTCATTTACAAATGGATCCGTTTGGATGCAAATATTCTTGACACGATACCAGGGAAGACGGGGGAAATAAAGATCGTTTTGGTACATGTGGACGTGGCCTAAGTCATTACTGCGTTTTGCTGTCATTTACGGTTGCGTTGCTTTCTCTCTACGTTGATCTATTCCACAGACCGTTCAGTAAGCTCTATTGTCAATAAGTATTTGCCGATTGCTTCGCAGCACAGCGGTCTAGCAGCTGAGCAGACAGGGCGTTTCGGCAGTCCACTAACTTGCTGCTCTCTCTACCGATATAAGCTGCTCTGTTTCTTCTTTGCCTTCCCTACCGTGTATTATATTAAATGTTTCCTCTAGAAAATAATTCATAATCACAAAAGACGTCCCCCATATATTTAATGGACTGTCCATCCTCTTGTGCAAAGCTGAAGTGACTTAAACTTAATTTATTTTTGTATTTTTTTTACAATATCTTTATTAGATTTTCATTTTATAAAAAGACATACAAGAACACAAAAAAGTGTGTAAAATGGCACAGAAGTGTACAAACGTACTCAATCGGAACATATTTTTCACACTATGCACACCTGATCCAAACCATACCAGTAAGATGAAACAAAAAACATGGCGGTCAGGGGGCCTCCCTAATGAAAGCCCATATAAATGTGTCCACAGAAGATACATGGACATATAGTCCAGAGAGCAGGAGAAGAGGAAAAACTGGGTCGTGCAGAGGGTGCACCTATACTGTTCCTGGCACGACAAATCATTGTCCTTCATATATTTGATGGAACGACCCCATACATTTTGAAATACCTCCTGTCTGTCCTTAAGAGTGTAAGAATTTTTTTCCAGAGGTGTGGTTTAAACCACACAGCGATAGCGGGTTTACCAAAGTTTTTCCACGATAAGGCTATTGTCCTTTTTGCTTGCAGGGAACATATGTTTATAAAAAAAATTTCCTGAAGCTTTATTCTATGACCCTCTGGATAAAGACCTAGCAGAAAGATCCTAGCTTCCAGATCTAATCTAATTGAGAGAATCTCCTGTAGAGACAGTCTAACCTCCTCCCAAAACTCCCTCACTCTTGGACACTGCCAGAGACAGTGAAATGAACTGAACATTTATTGTTTTCATTAGATTTCATATCACACGACATCTGTTCTCCTGTGACTTTCACCACCAAAGAAATTGAATACAAAAAAATACGGTAATTATGTCATCACCGCGGTAGTGTCACATCATCGCCAGTATTGCGGTGATGTGGTTATCGTCACAGCCCGAAGTAGTATACAGTTAAATTGCGTATTAAGTGATTTGGGGGTACAGTGGTTCTGAAGAAAGCTACAAGCAGCAGTACCACAGGCTCTAGTACTGATTAAGTCAATATAGACTTTGTAAGACACTTCCATCATATGAATATAGTCTATGGGATTTTTTTATTTTAAAAAACTTGATATTCGATTTTTTTTTTCCCCTTTCATTTAAAACAAAATAACTGCGAACTGTAAATATATTTTAAAATATATATTTATTGTATTTAATTAAAGTGCATCAACATACAAAATTGCAAAGGTAAACCCTTTCTCTAACTGTAAAGTCACTGTGCAGTGTGCAACAAAGATTGTTAAACCTCCAAATTATGTATACTGTATTTGGATTGAGCTAATAAAACAACAAAAAATCCTGAGGTAACTCTTAGTTGAATTGAACATGTAAACAGTAACACCTTCCGCCATTAAAAAAAAAATTTAATTGCATTTTAAACATTCTTTGCAAGGAAAATTAGCCTATCAACAACAGCAGGCTTGGGGCAAGCTCGGTGACAGGTGACAATACCCCCACCCACACTAAAGACCCTCTCCGATGGGGCGCTAGTTGCTGGAATGGCTGGAATGGGTAGGTATTTTCGAGCGTCCAAAACTTTCAGAATGTTGTTAAACCCTCTCTTCTCAACAGAATAAACTGGCAGCATATCCGTAGCTAGGTAGAGGGCAATTGCCTCCGTTATGGCTTTCCACCTCGCCCCCGGTCTTCTCATACGATACTCTGTTTGAAAAGCTTTGTTGAAGAGTTGTTTGCTTTGCAAACGGGTGCTAGCGCTAACGCCACTAGAGTGGTTTTCTTTTCGAAGAAGGAAACACTTCTCCCACTCAGCCGCATGTCTTCACTTTAAATGCTGAAACAGATTTGTCGTACTGCTACCAACAGCAGCCTTAAGACATAGTTTGCATCGAGGTGTTTTTCTGTTCCTCATCAGATGCCGTAAATCCAAACCAACTCCACACGACTGAAGTCAAAGAGCATTTCTTTGAAGGAGCTGCTCTTTTGCCGGCTGTTTCTGCCATGTTGTTTGTGTATGCATGCGCTACCCTCGGGGGGGGGGCAGAGGGCTGCGCCGCAGGGAGCGTGCTACGGAAACCCTTTTGAAAATATGATTCGATTTGACCTACCAACTCGATTTTTAAATCAAATACATTGTTTTTCCCCAGCCCTAATGGGAACTAAGTCAAAATAATAATATATCCTAATAACACAAATTTGCCTCAAGGGGCTTAACTATTTGTAAAGCATACAAAGAATATGGGAGTAGAGTATGTCAGGAAGGACATTGATCAACATCCAGGTGCCGTCGAGCAGATAGGACCCGATTCACGCGATGATGAAGCACACCGTTCACACAGAATGTTGTCACTCTAATTTTCTAGTGTATGCCATCCGTGAGGCGGCCACCTGTAACCTAATGAAGCTGGTGGAGAAGTTTGGAGCGGAGTGGGCTCAGAACACCATCGTGCCCAAAGTGCTGGGCATGGCCAACGACCCCAATTACCTCCACAGGATGACTACTCTGTTCTGCATTAACGTGAGTCAACGGCATCCTCTCATCAACTTGCTCTCGTGTTTAGCGCCTTGGAGGTCTTTGAAGGATTTTAACGTCCATCAGTGTCAGTCCAAAACTATATATATAAAAAGATGTCCGTTATCTGTAAATGTTGACTGTGACCATCTGTATTGTGCGTCTCAGGCTTTGTCAGAGGCATGTGGCCAGGACATCACCACTAAGCAGATGCTCCCAGTGGTCCTCAAGATGTCCAATGACCAGGTGGCTAACGTACGCTTCAACGTGGCCAAATCCCTTCAGAAGATTGGCCCCGTCCTTGACAGCAAGTATGTTGTCTTTTGTAATTTCATCATCAGATGTTTTTTTTCTCCTCCGTGACAGAAATGTGCTATCACACTAAAAACAAGAACCAGCATTGACAATTTGTGTAACAATTCTCATCCTTTGTCCTAAAGTGCCCTTCAAACAGAAGTGAAGCCGGTGCTGGAGAAGCTGGCAACAGACACAGACATGGATGTCAAGTACTTTGCCCAGGAGGCTATCAGTGGTAAGCATTTCTCTCTTCTATCATTATTTATAGACTTTGAATGACCTGAATAATATTTGAGATGTTTTGAAACTTAGAGTAATAAGAAATCTTCTTTTTCTTCCCTCCTTTTTACACAGTTCTGGCCCTGGCATAACCAAACCAACATGGCTTAACCAGACAACCACCCAAGACAACAACGCAAACACTTTTACAAGATATTTATTGATGTTCAGGAACAACTGGTAAATGTATAAAGAAATCTGTTAACAATTGTTTTATCTTTTATCTTTTTGTTAACTGTCCAATAGTAGACCATGTCTAGGCATAGCACAGGCTTCTTCATTAACCTTCCTCTTTGCTGTAAATGGGTACATTGACAAAGGCAAAGTGTGATGAAATTGCATTAAGTGGTGCATGCTGACTTATGTGCTACTGTACTAGCCAGGCATCGCTAGCCAGAACCCCTCTCACATTCCTCCCTTTTACATCCTTGGCCACTGTTGTACTTTAGCCAAAGTGGTTGCAGCTTACCACATGTCTATGTTCGCTACGTCGCACCTAGGGCTGTGCTAGCTCTCCGTACTGCTGCGCTTTTCTCCCAATGCTAGACTCAAACTTTGAGCAGCAGATGGTGCAGCAAGCTGTTTATTTTGCTGAGCTTCCTCCCAAATCAGCCATTTTCCCTGGGACACTGCTGTGGCTCTCCAGAGAAGTGATTGAAAAGTCTGTGCAAGGTCTACTAGTCCACCACACCAAACCTGTTGTGTCCCCTAATTGCTTCACAGGATTGTTCTGTACAAAGCTAGGACAAAGAAATAATGGGGTGTCCGTTACTGCATGTAATCTAATACACGATTGCATGTACCAATCAATCTCCAATTCCAACTCCATCTACCAGACTACCATGCCCTTGTGCACTGTTTGTTCTCTGCAGCAACACAGATTGAATTGGTCAAACAAACAAATTGGCCCGGCCCGCTCTCGTGGACCAGCGCAGTCGTAAAGTGTTGCTCATAATTATCGCTCCTCCAAATCCTTAGTGATTTTGTTGATGTACTAGGGTGGGAAGTAGTAGTCGGTTGTAATTTTCTGCAAGTTTTCTGCATTGCTCTTAATCTTTGTGCCAATGACTTTGATAAGCAGTGGTGTTTTCTTTTAGGTATGCCTGGGTAAACCGTTTTCACCTGTCCGGTTCTATAAAGAGACCGCATTGTTCCTTTTCTGTAAGGGACACTTTATTGCTTGGATGTTAATGGGATGGTAAAACTAAATTGACTACAGCTATCAGGGCTGTGGCATTAACAAATCCATCGCACTCCTTGTGTCCTAGAGCCACCCAGTTTTCCCTTAAACCCGTGCTAAGTCCTCCACTGTACAAGCGATTTAAAAGCAAAGGTCTGCGAACGTGAAGGGCCACCCAAGGATTCTTGCTTACAAATCTTTGCACGATGGAGAACAAGTGCATGCTTTCAAAGAAAGTGGGATGGGGGACATGGAGCATGTGTACGTAAGGCTGCATAATGTTTTATTATGGGTTGGGAGTTGGGTTGGTTATGGGCGGGTTGAATAAATGTATCGTCTGTGTTGATAAAAGAAACTTTTGTCTTTTCCTGAACTATTCCCACTGTTCCATTCTCTTCCCCTCATTTTGTTCTTGAATAAACCTTGATTGTTGATTGTCCTGTATCACGCAGACTGTGCTTTTATTTTTATTTTGAATTCTCTCCACAATTGGGATTCTGTACTACTGTATCTTCATCTGAATAAAGTAACACAAATGAACTGGTGTAGCCTGCTTTTATAACTGGTTGCTGCTCAAGCACATAAAGGCTTCTTGTCACTGTAATTGCTAATTTGCTAGGTGATGGACAAGCAATGGGAGATGATCAAAACCACTAGATTACAATATAATGAATTTACTAGTGAATTGTAAGTGCTGACTTGGTGGATTTTTGATAACAAAAGATGCTTTAACATCAAAGTTAAAATAGATCACTATATATTGCTAATATGTTTGACATTAAACTATAAAAATGTCAAGGCTGGCTAAAATCTGACATCCTGGATGTGAAGATGGTTAAACTGCAGTGTTCATGTGACTAGTCAATGCCATACTAACATGATTAATACCTTTTTTATGATCAATAAAATCACTTCAAGTCAAACAAAACAATACATTGTATAAGAAAAGAGAATTATATATGTTGGCTACACTTGCAAGTTCTCCATACTTTTTACTTTACCACAAGATGATTGTGTAAATACAGCTGGAAAAGACTAAATTATTGAACTGTGACTAGTAAGAGAAAAGCAGTTCAATGTCAGTTAAGGAGTGAACGATGGATTTAAGCTGTTTTCCGAATAGCTGCTGGTGAATGATTAAGTACAAATATAACTACAAAGATATTCAGCCTCTTCATGACAATATGTGTGGACAAAGGGCTACCTTGGTATGTGGTTGTGTCCCAGCACATCTGGACAATTGTATTTTATGATTTAAAAAAAAAGAACTGCTCAGTCTCTTTAGAGCAACATTTAAGTCATGCCAAAAGTTCTGGATTCAAGGTTCAAAAATAACTTTTTGTCCACCAGCCACATGGCTGGTGATTGTTAAAATTTTACCAGCCACTCAATAGATTGCCATTTTTGGCAGGTGAGTGAAGCACATCTACCATCCACTTTTTGAACGCTGTCTGGATTGGCTTGAGGTCTGGACTCAGCCACTCTAGGACTTAACGTTGTTTTGAAGCCATTCCCGTGTAGCTTTGTTTGGGCTCAATTTCTTGCTGGGAAATGATAAATCTCCCCAGTCACAGTTCTCTTGTAGACTGCAGCAGGGTTTCCTTGAGGATTTCTCTCTCTTTTACCGCATTCAATTTTTCCTCATTCTTTACAAGCCTTTCAGGGACTGCTGTTGAGAAGAGTCCCAAAAGCAGGATGATGCCACCCCCAGGCTTCTTGGTGGGGGTGATGAGGATAGTATTAATGCAATGGAAGAAAATCTCGATTTTGGTCTCTCTGGACCATCGAGTTTCAAGGTTGTTCATTATCAAAAAAAAAAGGCCTAATTATATCCTGTGTGACTTCCAAGAATTGTAAATACTCATTGTTGGCTTTGCAACTATATCCTTTTAAGCATGAAGTATAGCTTCTCAGCCTATAAACGACTCAAGAAAATGTGGGATTCATTTCACATGTTCCTGTTCTCATATTTGGTCAGCTCTTGGTAGGCAGCTGCTGTGGAGATGAAAGCGCGGGTCCTTCGGGCTGTTTTGGCCACAGGGAACCATGCAGAGCAGGATCTGCAGCTGACACCTGCCCTCACCCTGACTACTGCTGGGGAGAGGAACACTGCAAAAATAAGGGCTGGGCTGAGATAGAATATTTGTCTATCTCAAACATGAGTCGTTTGAATGTATGAAAAACATAACATCACTTTTTTTTTATTATTGTCTTAAAGCAATATTAAAACAGCAAATTGAGCTGTACTTGTTGCTACATGCAGCAGACATCGTTCTGTTAATTCCAAATATGCAATCAACAGATAGGATTAGGGCAATAAATTACATGGCAAAGATCTTTATGAGAATCTCAACCTTCCTTTTTTAATCTCCTCAAATCTCCCATTGGCCTTCCGCAGAGCCGTGTGCCCTCCCAATCCTCCAGCCAGCCCTTTGAATGTATATACGTCATCGCCTGAGCACATTATGCACATATACTGTAATGCACAGGTTGGTGCAGCTGCTGTGTGTCAGCACATTCTGCTACAGCTAGACCACCTAGAGAGCTATTGCTAAGTAGGAAGAGGATTGATGGTAGTGGAACCTTGTGAGACTGACAACCAAATTATGCTTTTGACTTTTTGTCACATATGCCGTACTACAAAGAGTGATTTTGTTTTAAGCTGATGGTCTAGACGCAGGAGAACCCTGCCAAAGCTTTCAACTGCAATTTTCCCTTTAACTGAAAATCTTCATTAAAACACGATTACTCCAGGGCGAGGGCTAATCCGCCCCCCCTATATCCACTTGTGTTCACGAGGCAGTAATGAAGCAGCAGCAACCTATTTCTTTCTATTCAGATCCTGTTATTTTGGGGGGGGATTTTCAGCAGCCAGAGCCCTTGACAGCGCTGAGAGCCCTGACGTCAATGCAGCTGCCTCCCGGGACTGTCATTTATAATGAAAGGAGTCAAGCAAAGCCCCCACACGGAGTACACACGCGCGCACGCACACACACACACACACACACACACACTCACACACACACACACACACACACACACTTGAGGTCAGATGCTCTCAGGGTGACAAATAACAAACATCAGTCGGGGAGAAGAAGATCGTTGGCCCACTCATTTTTTCTTAAGTCACCTTGTGACTTCAGCTCCCTGTCCTCTCTCCATTCTCTCATCTTTCAACGATGCAGCACATGTTAATAAACCATATAACTTTCTACTCTAGAAAATATCACGGCAAACATGAGGATCACTCAAGCAGAGTGTGTGACTCTTGGCTTGGCTCTAACATCCAGCCCAGAGCCTGCAGGAACCCATTTTTCCAGGCACAACTGGATCATCTGTACTGGGATTTCAGACTGTCCATCTGCTGGCCAGCATGTGTTCAGCGTGTATTCAGAGACACAGGACTAAAGCTGAATAATGGGGGACACATGCTATGAGTACAGTATGACCTTCAATGAAGACCGGAATTCATACAGTATAAGTAAACACACACACACACACACACACACCATGCAGAGCTACAGCATTTACATCACTTGCTACAAATCCTGTATGCAGCACTGGGCTTTATGGTTTTTAAATGATGATTTTCTTTTGTGCATTGCACTGTGAATATTACAGAAAAAGGTGCAGCTTAGTGCAACAGTACATTTTTACCCCTCTGCATTCAAAGCTCGAGCATTTTTTTTTGTGCAGCTCTAATCCTGAACAGTGCTGTGATCTCCTGCTCTAAAAAAGACGCAGTAGGATGTTGTCATCCACCCTCCCCCTGTTGTCATGGCAACCATTGATGTCATTACAGTATACGTTGGCCTGATGAGTGAATAGGCCTCTGATATTGTGAAATTTTATTGAGAAAAAAGATTAGCGCTGTCTGTCCTCGTATCGGCTTTCTTTTCTCCAAGAGTGTCTGTGACAGACAGCCCGCTGAGGGTCTCAATGGCAGACAATGGCACTGAATACATGCTATAAATAACTACCTTTAACTGGAAAATGCTGCTGTCTTTTAGGGGAATTTGCTGCTAGGTCGCACTTTTCAAATATAAAATGAAAGTGTGTCGACATATCCCTTCACATTTTATCTGTAATTTTATTGTCATCTCGTACCAGAGCATGAGGTGTTGAGCAGGAAGGAGATTTTGTTTGAGCGGAGCTCATGGGTGGATCTCATTTAAAGCCAGTGTCTCGCAGCTCTTTTCACCGAGTCAAATTCACTTTGCATTAAAGGCAACAGATGTAAAATGTGAGGCTATGTCGACTGAAATCTGATCAGTGTGAGTGTGACCTATCCCATGTTTCAGACTTATCAGTTTGGATCAGCAGTACCAAACAGTGTGTTGTGCACATGGTCTGATCCCAGGAAAAGAAGTGAGACCCTGGTTTCCATGAACAGACTGACCCACCCTACCCTCACCTACCTCTGGTGGTGTATTAGCGGGATTAGCTGTTCTCTGTCTGAGTGTACTGACTGGATTGACGTGTTCTCTACATGATCCTTTCCACACAACAAGGACAAAGCTGTGCTCTCAAACAGCATTGAGAAATGCTTTTATTTTCTAGTAGCATATTGATCTCTGACTGTATTTACGGCCTGCAGTCTTCTTCTCAGATGTGAAGCTGAGGTCAACCAATCAGAACTCGGCTCAGGACAGGCCCCCTTTAGCCACACTTTACTGTCAGAAAAAGGCATTTTAGTTTCATATAGTTTAATAAATATTGACAGGTGATTGTCATGGAGATGGACTCAATGTGATGTCAGATCAGTGATCTCTGGCTACGGTGCTTATCAGTGGTGATGAATTATTCAGTCCCTCCTGCTGCCTTTAAACACTGAGTATAACAGAGTTCTGCAAAACGCAGAGACATGTTGTTGTACAAAAGGGGTAAGTTTGTTGTCTGGTTGATGTGTGATTCTTTTTCTTTTTATCACAGAAAGATCTGCAGAAAGGCACATTCTACAAACTTTGTCAATTTACCCAAATGATATATACAAAAACCCTCTAGTGTGCAGATAGTTTGGGTTTTATTTATCCATATTGGATGCGTTTGGTTTTGGTGGATGGACTTTTGAAATGTATTTCTGGGAAAGTGGCCCTGCGAAATGTTCAGTAGGGCAGCTAAGCAAACACCAGAAACAGGCATTTTGTGGTGTAGGTGATGAGTTGATTGAGACACCATTTTGTGTCTGCATGTTTGACTTTATGTAAATTCCCCTCTTGAAAAACGACTCAGCAGATTTTTTTCTTTTGTCTTCTCAGCCAGTCATTAGGCCAGCTGGGTAGTTTACTGTCTCGTTGGTAATTCTTCCCAGGTACATTGTAATTTACCGACGGGTGAAAAAAAATGAAATACTTTCTCTTGACAGCTTATTCCTTTGTCGTGAGTGGAGAACTACACATCTGTCATCTCCTCTGTAGCTGTGAATGGAAATATCTAACCCGTTTGTGACTAGGATTGGGACAACATTAACCCTATCAGCAAAAGTTTTAGTTGGTCATTAAAGTCTGGCTTTAGAGAATATAAAATGTTTAAATGATGCAAAAGAACCAGTCCTGGAGCTCCGGCTGGATTGACTGCCTCGGAAGCTTTAGTTCTGGTTGAAATGACTTCAGGTTCAACTATGACTCAACAGTTTATATGATTCATTTTTCCAGGTCATTAACCCATGCCTCCATGACATCTGGGACGTTATCAGATGGCTACAGTTTGTTGTTACAGGACAATTGGATTATGTGGAGAAAGTAGCAGAGTGTGTGTTTTTTTTCGATTGCTAAACGACAGTGGCCACAACTGAAGCCACGTGGGCAAAACTAACCACAATCTGCATTACCAACAGTCACCTGAGCTAAACAGTCCACATCACCTGCAGACCTCATTCCAAGCAACACAAGTCTTCACACGTCTCCAAACAGGCTCAGTGCAGCAAAACACGTTGAACAATCCTTATCGAGACAACACACGCTATCACTCAGAACACACTCAGAGTGAAAACACTAGCATCAAACACCAAAACAGAAATTAGAAACTTGTTTAGCTTTACAGTTTGAACAGTTTTAAATCAATATTTTCATTAAAGAAAAGAGTGAAATTCTTTCACGACATTTTTTATTTTATAGCATACCAGTTTTTAGGTTAAAATCAGCAGTTTGGGTTCCCGGAAAGCTCAGTTGGTAGAGTGGGCGCCCATATATAGAGGTTTACTCTTCGACGCAGCGGGCCCGGGTTCGACTCTGACCTGTGGCCCTTTGCTGCATGTCATTCCTCCCTCTCTCCCCTTTCATGTCTTCAGCTGTCCTGTCAAATAAAGGCCTAAAAATGCCACAAAATAAATAAATCTGCAGTTTTTGTATATATATATATACAGTACAGGCCAAAAGTTTGGACACATCTTCTTATTCAATGCATTTCCTTTATTTTCATGAAGATTCTCACTGAAGGCATCAAAACTATGTATGAACACATATGGAATTATGTACTTCACAAAAAAGTGTGAAATAACTGAAAACATGTCTTATATTTTAGATTCCTCAAAGTAGCCACCCTTTGCTTTTTTTGATAGCGCTGCAAACCCTTGGTGTTCTCTCAATGAGCTTCATGAGGTAGTCACCTGAAATGGTTTTCACTTCACAGGTGTGCTTTGTCAGGGTTAATTAGTGGAATCTTTTCCCTTATTAATAAAAAAAGCAAAGGGTGGCTACTTAGAAGAATCTAAAATATAAGACATGTTTAAGTTATTTTACACTTTTTTGTTTAGTACATAATTCCATATGTGTTCATTCATAGTTTTGATGCCTTCAGTGAGAATCTACAATGTAAATAGTCATGAAAATAAATAAAAAATATGCATTGAATGAGAAGGTGTGTCCAAACTTTTGGCCTGTACTGTATATATATTGTCTGTAGTAATTTACGTAATTACTGGGGAACTTACAAACTAAAGGTATGCAATGGTAACAAAGAATTGTGGGGCTAATCCTTCCTCTCTCTGGCATCAAGCCACACATTTTCATCATCACATTTGATGTCCTCTCTTTCCATGCACCTGCATCATCTATAAATACAAATGAATGTGGTGTTTCCATTGCTTCCACCTCCATTCCTTTCCGAAAGACAGTAAGAGCAAAGTTTTACTGTACTAATGCTAGGTTTTTTTAAAACTTTTTTTTATAGCTGTGATTGTAACCTCAGACATCTTACCTGGACATATTGGCATCGAATGGTACAGTGTATAACTGTTTCATTGTGTGAATGCTGATTCAATATTGTTATTTGATTCTTCCGTATGACTTTCGGTCGCCTACTACTTCTGCATACTTTCAGCTAGAAAAAAACATTCAATAATCAAAATGTTTAGCTCTTTAGGGATGGCAGTGGCTCAGGCCGTAGGGAGATGGTTCAGTAATAGAAATGTTTTCTACATACTATGACTTTATTTTTTTAAATATCATTTTTTCTTCCACTAGGACATGTCACAGGTCAGACTCAATCCCTGGACCCTCTGCGTCAAGGAATAAACCTCTATATATGTGTGCCTGATCTACCAACTGAGCTAACCAGCCACGCTAGGAATATTTTTGACATACTATACAATGACTTTTTATTAATTATTTCGACCTTTTTAGTTGGTAAAAGCAACTCAATTTAGAGAAGATTAGTAAAATAAAGTATACCCAGGAACATAATCACAGAAACAACGCATTAAAACATGTATTTTTTATTTGAATGACAAGAAAAACATTTTATTATTATTGTATTTATTGGCATTTTTATGGATGGAAACAATCTTTTTATATGCATTTTATGTCAAGTACAGACTTTTCAACATACTACACTATGACTTTTTATGACTTTTTTCGATATACAATACTGTGACTTTTTATGAAGTTTTTCGACATACTATAATGACATTTTTATGACTTTTTTTCGACATACAATTCAAGACTTTTTCCGATATACTACACTATGACTTTTTTCGACATACTGTACTCTGACTTTTTATGACTTTTTTCGACATACTATAGTATAACTATTTTAACTTTTTTTCAACATACTACACTATGACTTTTCGACAAATATACTATAACTTTCTTTTTTACTTTTTATGACATACTGTACTAGACTTTTTTTTCAAGATACTATACTATAACTTTTTTCAACATACTATAATATGACATTTTTATGACTTTTTTCGACATACTATACTCTGATTTTTTAATTACTTTTTTCGACAAACAATATTATGACTATCATTTTCTGTCCTCAGTAATGTTAAACAATAAATACAACATCAAACCATTTCCTTCCCAGCTTCTCATATAGCTCAGTGTGATAAATACCTGCTAACTGGTTTAAAGTGATTGTTCGGAGTAATTTCACCCTAGGGTCCTTTGCACCATGACCTCGAGCCAAACACCCCCCCAGAAGCTTTTTTCACCTGGGTCGAACATTGGGAGAGCTTAGCGCAGAGGCTAACGGACCCACGTTTGTGTCTCGTAAATGACCCCATTAATAATGCTCGAAATGATACCAAACTTCTACACTAGTACAAATAAGGGTTAACCCATAAGGTAATGTCTCCAAAATTACCTCATTTATTAATTGTCTCCTGCTAGTTATTCTACAGCACTTACTTAAAAAAAAAAGTTAAATAAAAAAAATATTTTTGTTGCATCTCTTTTCGGTGTTGTAATTTGTAGACGGCCCTAAGCACTCGTCTTACAGCAGCAGGCTGGGCCTTTCTGTGTAGAGTTTGCATTTTGACATACTATAGTATGTCGAAAAAAGTCATAGTATAGTATTTCGAAAAAAGTGACTTTGACTTTTTATGATTTTTTTCATCATAATATACAAGACCTTTTTCGACATACTATACTATGACTATTTTTTACATACTATACTATGACTTTTTTACCACTTTTTTATACAAGAAATTTTTCAACATACTATACTTTGACTTTCATACCACTTTTTTCGACATACTATTCTTTGACTTTTTCCGATATACTATACTATGAATTTTTGAACACACTTTATTTGGTGGCATGGTGGCTATGTTTCAACCAGTAGGCAGTGCAGACTGTGACCCTTAGTTCGATACCCAGTCCAAGCTGGGCCTTTTTGTGTGGAGTTTGCATGTTCTTCCACACTTTCTTCGACATACTACACTATGACTTCTTTCGACATACTATACTATGACTTTTTCACCACTTTTTTTCGACATACTATACTTTCACTTTTATATCACTTTTTTCAACATACTATACTATGACTTTTTTTTGACATACTTTATTTAGTGGCATGGTGGCTCAGAGGTTAGCAATGTTTCAACTACACCAACAAGTAGGCAGTAAAGACTGTGACCCCTTGTTTGATAACCAGTCCAGGCTGGGCCTTTTGTGTGGATTTTGCATGTTCCTCCACACTTTCTTTGACATACTATGACTTTTTTTGATACACTATACAATCTCTTTTTATCACTGTTTTGACATACTATACTATGCTTTTTCATGACAAATACTGTATCAAAATGTTCAGCTCTTAAAGGACATTTGGGCTTGATTCAACTTTTTTCTACCATTTAGACTTCCATAATGTTGAGTCTTTGTAAATTATAGTGTGGTCTAGTCCCACTTTATCTGAAAAGTGTCCCTAGATAACTCCTGTTGTGATTTGACACTATAAATAAAATTGAATCGAACATGCAGTTTTTGTGTTATCACTGTTTAAGTTTAGTGCTTCTTTATGCTTTTTCTGCGTTTTTAAGTGCTGCTCATTGTGGGTGATGTCACAGGTAAAGTGCAGTGGAGAGATACACATTTTTTCTTTCTCTTTAACTTGCTCTCACGGCCACAATTTTTACTTCTTATACACCATTTATACATTAAAACGTAGATATACTTGTCTACTCTCAGTTCTCATGTAAGCAAAAGGACTTATACATTTGGCTCTGTGAGCCTCCAAATGACAGGAGTCACAAGCAGTCCTTCATTGACAGTCCTTGTTAAACATCCTCAACATTTCTGGACGAAAGCACAGAGAGAGTACCAGTTTTTAAAATCGTGATAATATCGTGAATTCAAATTATTCATCAATACTTTCACAAATGCTCATGTTGAAGTCATTATATTGATACCACGTATTGCTTAGGTTTTTTGGAGGCTTCTTTTAATGGGAAGTTTTCCAGGTCTCCTTCAGTTAATCTCAGTAGCAAGCAGTTTATAAACAAACCGGTGTGATAATGATAATGATAACCAAAGCCAGGGCAAGGCTTGATTACAGCTGGAAGGACCAGCTGCTGTTTTCCTATACCATTACATGACAGACAGAAAAATTACAATTACAGACCGTAATAAAAATAATACATTTGTTATTAATATTTATATTAATAATTGATAAGCATGGAAAGCTGAAGCTGAAGTCTTATTTAGGGATTCATACTTAATTCAAGCCTAAAAATGTTCCACATCTTCATTTTTTAGTTTTATATAACTTATAAATTCTTTTCGTACTTTTTGAAAATATTGAACACAGCTGATTGAGATTTCCTAATTTGACCCACCCATTTCCCATTTCACCAACTCATTCATTACTCTTTCAATTATTTCTTCATCCAAATTAAAGCTGCTAATTTAGTTAAGCATCAGTTACCATATCATTACCATATTGGTACTCTTCTGGGTTTTAAAGAAATTTGTATTAATTAGAACTAGTTCCACTTTTCCCTACAACTTCACCTTTTTACACATTTTAACAAGCAATTCAGTGTAGCGACAGCTTTAAAAAAAAAAAAAAAACTTAAAATATTCCACTGTTTTCTACATTATTGGTATTATTCAACATTTCAGTGAAATTCATACTTATTAAAACCATTCCCATTTTTTCACAAGCATTTTCTGCAGGAATTGCATTTCCTAGTTAATTCTTACTTGGGGTTTCTTTATTTCCATAAAGTCTTTCTGAGCTTTCCCTAGATATACAGTATGTGTTCACTAACTAGTCTAAAACAAGACACCGGTTTAGGATTTCAGCTGAAACTGCAATCAGCAGTGTTTGAAATGCACTGGGCTGAAATCCATTCTGTTTTGAATGTGTGGTTAACAGTTTTGACAGCAGTGCGTTAGCATTTGAACAAAGTGCTGTAAATGCAGTGTTGTGCACGTTGTGGTTAAAGTCATGGGATAAGTGTGTAGACTTTTGAAAACTGTGTTCAAGCAATGAAAAACAATACTAGAGTTTGGCCCACAGAACTGCTGCTGTGCAGACTGTAGTTAGAGTTTTGCACGTGGCTCCAGTTGTGCCCAATGTCGTTTAGCAATCGATAAAAAAACTGTCAGCTCTGTAACCATGTTTCAATAACCAGGATAAACACAAACAGCGTCATTTTTAAAGTATTTTACAACACACTAAATGATGACTCATCAACACACAAAAGAAAACGCCCACAATATTTTGTATGTTCAATAAACCTTTTAATCTCAACAGCAAGTTAGCTTATGTGTGGTCAACATCAATGAAGGTAAATATAAAACTGGATTTCTATTGATAGATTGATGTTTTTGTTTTATCAGCAGGTGAAATGATGATACTTAGAAACACGTCCACTAGAATCTTCATGACTTTAGTCTTTAACTAGAGAAATATTGCTATAATACTTTTAAATGGCATACACTGATTGACCAACAAGAAAAAGCATGGCAGAAAAGCAGACAAAGAAGCTCCAAAACTCCACACGGTGGGTCGTACAGGGAAACTTCTGAGGGACTTTGGTTTTGTACCTTTGTAAAACCTCGCTCTACTTATTTTCAGAAACCAAAAATTAAAATAAAATTGATAAAAGGGTCCAACCAGAAATAATGGTGCTATTCAAAATCTTAATTTAGATTGAAAATACGAAAAAGTAAAAGGCACACTGAACACTTCACGTTGAACACAAAATTCACCTCGGTGCACCGAAGATTCACTACACCACTAATTTGTACAAAGAACACTCGTCGTAAACTGACAAGTGTTTCTCCTACTTGGATTAAAATCAACAATCAGATAAAGTGTTACTGTGTCTGGTCTTTCTTTGAAAGAAATTTGTTTTGTGTCCATTATTGGTGGGGAAGAGAGAGGAGTAAGGATTTTCCTACAGATTACGTTTCGTTTCATCTGCTAGGATACAGCAGAGCGATACAAACCTTCTCCCACCTCCTCTCTCGCTACATCTCTTTCTTCCCCTTGTTGTCAAAGTGCTCCAGTATTCAACTTCCACAGATCATCCCGTAGCTGTTCTAGCCTGACCATTGACAAATTGTAAGCAAACAATCATCAAAACATTCACTTAAAAGGTGAAATCCACCCTTTAAAACTCTCACACTGCCATGTTTCCTCAATTTTAAAGTGCTCATATTATGCTCATTTTCAGGTTCATAATTGTATTTAGAGGTTATATCAGAATAGGTTTAATTTAAAAATATTTTGTTGTTCTGCACATTGCTGCAGCTCTTCTTTTCAACCTGTGTGTTGAGCTCTCCGTTTTAGCTACATAGTGAGGCATCTCACTTCTGTTCCATCTTTGTTGGGAGTCGCACATGCGCTGTAGCTAGGTAAGGACTACTAGTCAGAGCAGAGTATGAGGGTGTGCCACGCTAGCAGCTAGGCGAGCATTATAACGTGTGTTACAAAGTGACGCACATTCTTCATGAAAGTAAATGATGGACTACAATAGAGCTGTTTGGAGCAGTTTGTGAACAGTTTCTGTTAGAGATGGAAGTTGGAGAAGTCCCTTTGGGGTAGACTTTGGGCTTTTTTACTTTGTAAACCTATTACATGCACAAAAAGATATCTAACACAATAAAGGAAAGGGAAAAAGCCAAAAAGCATAATATGCTATATAATATATAATATAATTTCATGTTTAACCTGCCTCACAATCTTGTACTGCAGTTCCTTCGCTTTCTAAAGGATATTTTCAACATGACCCATGAAACTGGGTGTAAGCTTATTTCTGTCAATAAAATGTGGGTGTATGACCATATAAACATAGCATCTGTAAATTTTAGGGTGGAACTATTAACACAACCGCAAGACCTGTTTTGCAACATGTCTTGTGGTTGGGTGCAACATTGTTGTTGAGTTAGTATCTCTGCTCGTTTGACTTTTAAATGTCAGAGCTAAATGGTGACTTAAGCATTTGCTCTCTGATTCCGAGATCAAAACTGGCCGTTTTCTTGATAGATACGTTCAATGTGAGAACTATATCAATGTGATGTCATATGGATTAATTATACTCAGGATTAAAAAAGGTACACCACTAAAGAACAAAAGCAAACTTTGAATTGCCAACAGTGTTAGTCTGTTGTAGAGTGGATATACAATTATTCAGCATCAATTTTGATAATCAACATGTTGTTTGTCTTTCTTTTTCCTCCACAAAAGTGCCAATATGTTTTATCAGACTTGAGAGAAAACTAAATATGTTAAACTAAACGTGATTTTGGACTGTTAGTCAGACAAAGATGAATATGTCAACTTGGGCCCGAACACATTGTGATGGGGCTTTTTTCACTATTTTATGACATTTTATAGACCAAACAACCAAAAGATAGAATCATAAGATAATCTGATCATTAGTTGCAGCCTTAATATGTTGTTAAACAGTGTTAAAAGCATTTTAGGGTGGATTTTTCCTTTCAGTCGTGCACAAGACTACAACCACAGTTAGTCCACATTTTCTAGCCATCTTTTAAGACCGTTAACTGCAACTGTAAAGACTCCTCGTCATACCACTTTGGTACTTTAGAGTCTGACTGAACTCTAAGATATCTGCTCAGTCCGGTCTACGTGCTGAGAGCGACTGTCTTGTTTTGAAGGCTGACAAACAAACACTCAAACAGTTGAACCCACGACCACTGAAGGTCACGCAGTCTGGCAGATGGTCACAATAATGTCACAGTCCACTAATCTAATCTCAACCCTCTCAATGTAGTTTTTAAAGCATCATTATATGCCAGAGAAGATACACCTGTGCGCTTCAAGTAGATTGAACACAGTCTAAGTGCTGTAAAAATAAAAAATATCTTGTTGCTGGTTTGCTGTCAATCAAAGAGAGGTGGTGAGCCTGTAGTCAAAATCCAGTGTTAGGTGACTATCTGCTGGTCTTTGTCTCCCAGAGGCCCCAATGTCAAAGAGTAAAACATTCTTTAATGAAATCTAATGAAGGGAATCTTTAAGGGGACATTCCATTATTATTAATATGATTCAGCATTAATACAACTCAGAGGCATGACTGGAGCATAGAGTATGTAAACCCGAATAGATCTAAACGCTACGACTGTGCACTGAGGGGGAAAGCACAGTTTGTTATTCTGAATGGAGACGTCAATACAGTGTTTGCCTTCTTCAGACAAATGATGTGATGGATGCAGAAAATTTGAAGTATGACTGACACACACACACACACACACACACACACACACACACACACACACACACACACACACACACACACAACACACACACACACACACACACAGCCTGTTTGTCCCTGCACTTCCAGGGCGAGTGAGGGGGAGATTATCTCCTGGTTACATCATCAGCTCAAGTGACGTCACCGCTGATGACTCAGGGGTCCCCGGGAACCAATCAGAGTTGGCTCTACAGGTGAGGCTTCCATTCATAATCCCTCAACATTAAGGATTAATATTGCTTCAGTATTGCCACAAAAATAGAATAATATTGACCGTCTAAAACACCGCTACTTCTCAACCAAACACGTTAATTACATCAGCCCTCATTTATCAGGAAAACGCATGATCACAATTCAACTTTTAAACAGACGTTGGCATTTGCAAATGCCTACGTCTGCAAAAACTGGTAACTACCCTCATATACCCTATACGGAGTATAATGACACCTGGCAAGTGTGTGCAATAGGAAGGAAAGGTGAAAAAAAGCAGTTCAGTAGTGTAGGAAATAAATCAGGGTCAGTAGTTACAAGTTATAAAAACAAAAAAAATAGTTATTATGACTACTACTTATGTCATGTGATCATTTTATTCATCAATTAACTAAAACAAAAAAGCTTGGAGAGTTTAACGCTGTTCAAAACACAAGCTCAACAAATGGTGCATTACTCCCAAACCTGGTGCTTTCATCAGCATGTTTAGGGTATTTGTTTAGGCAAATGACCATCAAGAGTTACGTGTTGTTTTTTGGAGGAGTAGTGTAAATGTTAGTGTTGAAACCTGTGCACTCATCACGTTAGCGTTTGCGCTCACATTAATGTGTAAATTCATTTCTATAAAATGGACAAAAAACACTAACACTTGAATTTGCAGTGATTTCCATGGTATCGTGATAAATGAGGGCTATTTTGTTCAGTTGTTTTTTTATCTACTGAAATAAAAAATAAAAAAAAACACAGAAGTGTTTTGAGAATCACTCTAATGTTGTTGATGGTGCCCTATTTTAAATACACGAAAAACTGCCAGCTATTGTCTTTATGGTTGTCTGACAGTCATTCCTAAATTAGATCACTTCCAAACCATTTCTAGGTGAAATGCTGCACTCACAGACTCACAGACTCCAGGATGTGCAGCACCCCCCCAGGCTGCAAGCCGCAGTCCTCACAGGTGTCACAATGTCCGTGACAACGGCAGCCTCGCCAAGTCAGCATGGCGAAGCCTGCATTGTGCCATATCGGACCTGTTCCTGCCTTACAGAACTGATAAGAACAGAGGAGGAGAGGGAGAAAGGGAGGTAGGCTAAGGGATGATTGTGGTAGAAAGGTTGTCTGAGGTTCATCACAACTAAGAAATGAAGTTTGTATTAGTCGTACAAAAATGAACACTTTTCCTTCCCTGTTGCTACACTTGGTCTCCACTTATATCTCCATTCTCTCTGCTCTTAGTGCTGTGTAGGTTCTCATTGCTTAATACTGCTTTCTATTAACCCCTCAGCTGGCTTTAGTTGACCAGTACGAAGCCATGCTGGGAGTCCACGGTTTCCATCATCTCACTGTCCAGGAGGGAGCCCTGCAACTCAGGCAGGCCCAAGCCGTCCGATTGCCCTGGACCTGCCAAAACCCCGGCTTCAGCCTCTCCTGGAGCAGGCGGGGGCAACCAGGCAGGGTCTAGGGGGAACTCGTACTGCTCTGGATATAGACCCTCAGTGGAAGGCCCCAGGGCCTGCTGCTCACAGCCTGCAGGGTAGCTGAAGCCCAGGCCGCTGGAAGAGGCTTCATGAGGCAGGGAATGGTGGAACTGGTGATGGAGGTGAGATCCAGGGGGCAGGTGTTGGGTGTAGTGGTGGTGGCTCATATAGGGATCATAAACCAGGCCCTCGCCCGGTTCCATCAAGGGGCTCAGACTATGGGGGTGGCTGAAGGGAGGCGAGGCCTGAGGACTGCACTGCTGCTGGGCAGCTGACATAGGGGGGCCCTGAGGGGAACTCTGAGACGCCGCCTGGTCCAGAGCAGGGCCGCCTGTCGGGAAGGATCCTTCAGCTATCTGCATCTGGTTGAAGTAGACCTGTAGCCCCATGCCCTGTGACTGCTGCAGGTACATCCTCTTCTGGTTCAGTCTGTGGAGAGCGCAGTAGATCCCACTTAGATCAAGACAACACTTTGAATCAACACAAGGACTAGCACAAAGCTTGCAAAAAAATGAATTCAAACATGGTATTCAATGTGTTTTGCTGTGATGTTTTGCTGGGGCGTAATCACAATACACTATTAAACAACACAATATTCAGAAAGTATCAAACTGTCCCTCCCAATCATGTATTGATTCAGACTATTTTTATGTGCATAAAATTCGCACCAATCAAAATTAATTTCAGGCAGATTTGGCACCAATGTCCCAAATCCGGGTTCATATGAAAGAGAATCGCAGCCGTTTCGGTTTGTGGCTAAACGGATACTAGTTCTGTCGAGAATGCGAGGCATAGGTTACGTAATCCGTGACCTTATAATTGTAAGATTTAAAAGCTGAACAACAAAGTGACACTGGGGTGAGCAGGATCTACACTGCTAATAGAAGTAAACAGCCGACGCAAAAATACAAAAATAATCCTGTGTAATAAAGGCCTAAAAAATGCCCAACAAAATAATCAGAAAAAATAAATATTAGTTATGCTTTATCTGGTTGACGTTGGCCGGGGATGGCATGTGACTATGATTCCCTCAACAGGATCGGGAAATCAACTTGCCAGTATCCAGCCGACTCTGCTAACTCTGCTAGCCCAATCTGCTAGCCTGGGATAGCTAACCAGCTGGCCAGTCAAGTTTTACAATTTAAGCATCAGAGTAAACACCAAGGAAAAGGTGGAAAAGATGAGCTCAAGACCATCTCTGCGGCTATCTCATGATTACAAGTCAATCATCAGGATAGGGAAACCAACTCACCAGTCTCCTGCTGACTCTGCTAGCCTGGCCGGTCAAGGTTTTCAAATGTAAACATCAGACTAAACACAGAGGATGACAGAGAAGATTGCCATCAGCTACGACCTATTGCTACGATCCTGACTACGTGGACAAGCAAGACCATATCTGCGTCCATCACCATCTCTATATCAGAGGGGGCACCGACGCAAGTGCGGAGGAATTCAACACCGACTGCGACTTCTCTGCCAGGCATCCTGTTAGCCAGTGTGCAGGCGTTGGACGGTGAGCTGGGTGGCCTCTGTGCCTG